>NW_006399886.1:2298177-2299630 GCF_000299155.1 Elephantulus edwardii | reverse complement strand
GAATGTTCATTAAAACTAATAAAATTTAATAACAATAAAAAACAAAAAAAAGAGAAAAGCAAATTAAAATCACAATGAGATGTTATCTTCCTCCAGTAGCAGTGGCAAAGTTTAACAGGACAGCAAGTAATAGGTCCTGGAGAGGATTTGACAAGATAGAAACTCTTTTACATTCTGGTGGGATTGTAAAACGGTACAACCCGTCTGGAAGGCAGTTTGTCACCTCCTCAAAAAGCTGAATATAAAAATTCCATATGACCCAGCTATTCCATTGCTTGGAATATACTCCAAGAAAATTAGAACTGAGGCTCAAATGGAAACTTGTCCATCAATGTTCATAGCAGCATTATTTACCATCACAAGAACATGGAAACAGCTCTGATGTCCAACCACAAACAAATGAATTGAGAAGTTTTGGTACATTCATATAATGGAACACTATGCAGCACACAGGAACAATCATTTTGTAAATTATTACTTAACTTGGGAGGAATTGGAAAGCATTATGCTGAGTGAACTGACTCAGTCCCACAAGGACAATCCTGTATAAAACCATTATTGCAGAATGAGTATAAGGACCCAAGGGGGGAGGGGAGAGTGGTAATAGAAGGATGAGGATTGGGGGGTGTTAATCATATGGTTGCACACACAACTCAATAAGTAGGTGATGTAAAAGAAGTGGGAAGGATCTTTTGTGAAAAACCATGTTTTCCAACTTTGTAAATAAGTCAGAATAATATAAAAAAAATTGAAAATAACAAACCCAACGTACTTCTATCCATTTATTCTGGAATTTTTAGGCATGTATTTTGAGAAAAATAGTTTAAGCTTTGTCTAAATGCATCAATGCAAAGATCCACAAATGAGCGTCATGTTTTTCTGTCAAAATTGTTAACTTACATAAATTATATTCTAATATCAATGAAATAGGCATGGTTTTTGATGATTTAGAATATGATAAAGATTTGGCCTTGCCTTTCAATGTAGAGAATTTCAGAAAAAGTATGGAAAAGAAGAAAAATAAGCATTACTTTTGACGATCTTAATGATTTTATTATAATTATTTTGAAAATCTATTCATTTATAAAACTATAAATTATTAAATGCAAAGATTCATAAAATGTTAAATATATACACCCGGTTAATTTAATCTTCAAGTCAGAAAGAAGAGAAAATTTTGAATAACAGGAAGCAGAAAGCAGAATTAATACTCAAATCTGTATCATTTTACTTTAAGTAAAATAATTTTATCAGTAAATACAGTAAAACAATGATGTGAAATTTACAATTATTTCTTCTGATTAAAGAAAAAGACTATGCTGCGTTGAAAAACAAGGAACTCATGCAATATTATTCAAAATGGGTGACCATGGGGGACATTATGCTGAGTCAGGTATCTCAGTCACAAAGGGACAAATGCTATATGGTGCCACTGTTGTAGAATGAGGCTGGC
>NW_006399886.1:2290554-2295612 GCF_000299155.1 Elephantulus edwardii | reverse complement strand
GGTGTGGTTGGCGCAGGATAGAGCAGGGTTTAGAGCTGTTGTGCATAGGGTCGCTATGAGTCGGAAACGACTCGACGGCACATAACAACAACAACAAACAGTTTACTTACAAAGTTTACATACATTGTTTTTCTTAAAGCAGTTTTTCTTTTATAAATAAAAGTTTTACTAGCTTGAGAAAATTCTGGCAAAGAGTAATAGATGGAAAACAGAAGAAACTGAGGTTTTGCTAATATTTTTTAAAAAACCAACTGGTCAAACCACTCTTACAACTGACAAGCAACCCGCAAACGCATGTTGTTGTTGTTTTCTTGCTTGGTTTTTTAAACTTTTTATTATGCTTGGCAAGTGTACTGGTTTAGAGAGAAACTTTATTTCAAAATTTCACACTGAAAGTTAGCCTTTAAAATATTACACCCCTTTTCTGAATTTCTTATTTACTTACTATGTTGTTTTTTTTATGTGTCATTGAGTCGCCTGCAACTCTTAGTAACCCTATGTACAACAGCCCCAAACCCTGCTCTAACCTGTGCCAATCTTATTGTCTCTGATACATCTACTCCCACTACCCCAGTTGCTGAATCAATCCATTTCATTGAGTGTCTTCCTCTCTTGTGCTGTTCCTTCACCCTCCAAAGCATGACTTTCCTCTCGAAGGACTAATATTGCCTTGCAACTTGTCCAAACTATGTAAGATGAAGCTTCAGAATCATTGCATCCAAAGAGCAACCTGGTTGCATCCTCTTCAAGACAAATGTGTTTGTTCTCTTAGCAGACCATGGTATACTCAATACTATTCTCCAGCACCATAGCTCAAAGGTATCAATTTTCCTTCTATCATCCCTAGTCATTGTTCAGCTTTCCAATACATAACAAGTAATTGCAAAGGCCATATCCTGTGTCAGGCACACTTTAGTCTGCAGACTGAAATCATTGCTATTTAGTATTTTAGAGAGGTCTCTGACAGCTGACATTCCCAATGCAATTCATCTTTTAATTTCTTGGAGTTGATTGTGGGAGCCAAGCAAACTGAAGCTGTTAACAATCTCAATCTTTTGACCATCAATCATTATGCTGCCAATCAGCCCAGTGGTGAGAAATTTTTTCCTTTATGTTGAACTTCAATCCATATTGAAGTCTGCAGCAATCGCTTTAGGTCCTCCTCAGTTTCAGTTAACAGGGTGTGTCATCTGCATAACACAGATTGTTGATGAGTCTGCCTCCAATCCTGATGCCACATTTCTCCTCATAGAGCCAAGACTCCTGCATAATCTGTTCCGTGTATAGATTGTACACATTTATTTAATGAATATATCTTCTCTTGATCAAGGTTTATCCTTTTCTGGAACAATCCATTAGATTATTTGGAAATTGTGAGTTAAGCAAAATCAATAAAGGAGAATCTACAGAGATCAGTTTAAGTCCTTTGGTCATTACATCTAAAAAAATTAATAATTTCTCTTTAAATCATATCAGCTGCTCAACTGATTTCTTTGCTCATATTGAATAACATGTTGGGCTACTAACCCAAATATATAAAGTTTTAATCTACCAGTTCCCCTGCTTGAAGAGAGATGTGAAGCTTCTTCCTATAAAGATTTACAACTTCCAAAACCTGATGGACGTTTGCTGCAATTTAGCATCAATTTATTGACAGTGGATTTGGCTTTTGGAATTTTTGCTTCAGGGGATTTTGGTAATCCAGTGCTTAAAGTCCTTAAAGTTACTGAAAAGATCAGTAGTTCAAGCTAACCAGCTGCTTTGCAGGAAAATAATTAAACTGTCTGTTCTTTAAAGCGTTACAGCCTCAATAATCCTAAAAAAAACCTCAACTCTATTTTACGGGTCATTATGAGTCAGAAATAATTCAAAAGCAGTAGGTTTAGGTATAATCTTGTTTCAAGAGAGCCATGGTGGTAAAAAAGTTAAGTGTTCAGTTCATTGAAAGGTGGACAGTTTGAATCTACCCAATGATTCTGTGGGGTGAAAATGTGATCCTTTATTCCAGTAAGAATAGCAGTCTAGAAAACAAGATGAGCCAGTTATATTCTGTCTCATGGGGCTGCTAGGAAATAAAATACAATCTATGACACTTTAACAACAGTAATCCAGGAGAAAAGACAGGGGAATGATGGGCAAAGTCCAAAGGTAATTAATTATATAAAGAGTAACGAATAAGAATGATGGTATGAAACAAAATGTAAATGAAAAATAGTGTGAAACACAAGATATGTTGTTAACTTTATAAGCAGATCAATTAAGAAGAATGTAAAATATAATGTATATAAATGACTGAAACATAGCACAAATGATTGTATAAAACACAATGTATATGAATAAGATATAATATAAAGGAACTATTTTATAAAAAATAAAAAAGAATAATCTTGCTCCAGTGTTTCCTGTGTGGTTAAGTACTTGACTACAACCCACAATGCTGGTAGTCCAAAACCCTTCAGGGACATCCCTGAAGATAGAATTGGTGGTCTCATTATGGAAGGTCATAGCCCTAAAAAACTGTGATATTAGATGCCTTCAAATTGAATAAAACTTATAGCATCCATACAAAGAGAAGACCCAAACCCTGTGCTATCCTGTGTTATCCTTATAATCTTTTGACACACTTGAGCACATTGCTACAGTCACTGTGTGTATCCTTCTTCTTAAAACCCTATGGAGCAGTTCTATTCTGCATTCATAAGTTGGGACCAACTCAGAAGGAACCACCAACAACAACAGCAAAGTTTCTCCACTCCTAAAAATTTTCTTTGCTGTGTCTAGAGCAATTGAAAATAAGCCTGAAAGGAGAGTATAGTGAGACAAGTTTAATATATCACCTCTGCTTGAAACCTTTGATTGATAATATTACCTAGAGGATGAAGGTCAACCCTGCTGGGCATTGAATGCTTCATTGGAATAGTTGTATGATTGTGTGAAGTATGTATAGTTCTAAAATATGGTTCATCCCACTCACTCCTCAACTCTGGACTTCCTCAGTTCATTCTATTTTAAGCATTCTTATCTTTATTCATGTTATTTTCTTCTTATTGCCTTCAAGAAATCAATTTTTTTAAAACAGTAACTTGATTAGGTTGTTGTTGTTGTTGTTATTGTGTGTATTTGAGTTGACACCAACCTATATCTGACCCATTAGCATGTTTTTAGGGGCAGTGAAACACAATGGAGGAAAATTGCATATCCTTCCCCACAGAGCAACTGTTGAAGCTAATATCTTTGAGACTGCAACAGAGCTTCTTACTTCTAGGCCCCCAGATTGGATATTTAATTTCATCTCTTCATATATTCTTTAGTGATATACATAACCACAACCTTGCTAAACTTATGTCAGAAGATGTTCTAAATATAGAGTTGGTGTTATGGGACTACATCAAGCAAAAATTCCTAGGGGGCTGTAGCTGTAGAGCAAACCAGAGAGAAGAACCTTAAGGACTTTAGGAATGAAAAATTTTCCAACAAAAGACTTACAGTAGACTGAATAGAGCACCTCATAGAATAAACATTTTAACTTGTTAACCAATCAATAACATTATACAGAGAAAAACCAACAACAACTTTTGCAGAGACAATAGATACAGCTTAACACTTGTCAAGAAAAACATCACTTAATGTCAAGAAAGCAGCATGCAGTTTCAAAAACTGAAAAAACAAATTAAGCCTTCTCCAAAAATGTTGTTGTTGTTGTTATGTACAACAGCCCTAAACTCTGCTCTGTCCTGTGCCAATCGCACTGTCTCTGACACTACCATCCCGATTATCCCAGTCACTGAATCAATCCACCTCATAGGGGGACTTCCCCTCCTGTGCTGTCCCTCCACCCTCCCAAGCATGATGTCCTTCTCCAAGGACCGATATTTCCTCACAACATTTCCAAAATATGTTAGACGGAGCCTCAGAATCCTTGCCTCCATGGAGCCACATGGTTTAACCCTTTCCAAGAGACTATGAGAAACCTCAAGAATATCCCAAAGTCAAGAAGGCAGATAATATATGTTGATATGTAGATATCTGAACAGCTATGAATGAAAATGAGGAGGACCTGAAGAGCTTGCTTCAGAGGGTCAAGGTCTGCAGCCTCCACTATGGATTGAGGCTCAATGTCAAGAACAAAGATTCTCACCACTGGACCAATTGGCAGCATCAAGATGAATGGTGAAGAGATTGAGATTGTTTACAGCTTTAGTTTGCTTGGATCCACAGTAAACAGTCTTGGCACCAGTAGCCAGGAAATTAAAAAGTGCATTGCCATGGGAACGTCTGCTGTTAGGGACCTCCCCAAAGTTACTTAAGAGCAATGGTGTCTCTCTGGAGTCTAACGTGCGTCTAATACAGGCCATGGTCTTTGCAATCACTCGTTATGCATCAGAGAATTGGACAATGACTAAGGAGGATAGAAGGAGAATTGATGCCTTTGAGCTGTAGAGCTGGAGAAGAGTATTGAGAGTACCATGGACTGCTAGGAAAATAAACAGATTTATCCTGGAAAGGGTTAATCCTGGCAGCTTCCTGGAGGCAAAGATTCTGAGGCTTTGTCTAACATATTTTGGACATGTTGTAAGGAGAGACTGGTCCTTGGAGAAGGATATCATGCTTGGGAGAGTGGAGGGACAGCGCAGGAGGGGAAGGCCCTCTATGAGGTGGATTGATTCAGTGACTGGGGTAATTGGGGTGGGAGAGTTAAAGACTGTACAGATGGCACAGGACAGAGCAGGGTTTAGGGCTGTTGTACATAGGGACTCGACAGCACATAACAACAACAAAAAGTTGCAAATAGAGATACCATTTGACCCCGCAATACCACTACTGGGAATATACCCAGAAGAGACCATAACAGACACCAAAGAAGATATACGCACACCCATGTTTATTGCAGCTTTGTTCACAATAGCAAGGAGTTGGAAACAACCTAAGTGCCCATCAACAAACGAATGGCTAGAGAAGCTGTGGTATATTCGCACAATGGAATACTATGCTGCATTAAAAAACAAGGAACTCATGCAATATTACTCAAAATGGTTGACTCTGGAGAACATTATGCTG
>NW_006399886.1:2267531-2289519 GCF_000299155.1 Elephantulus edwardii | reverse complement strand
AATACAAATGATAGAAGAATAATGGAAACCACGAATAAAGGAAATAATTAGAAGTAGAAAATTTGTTAAATAATTATTTCTACACTTATAAGGAAGGTAAAAATGATGGGAGAAACAATGGAAACCACTAAGAAAGCAAATTCTCTAGAGACACAGAGCCAGAAGAAACATATTGATGAGGATAAACTTGTACCAACAATAAAAAAATACAAAAAAATAAATGAAAAAATTGAAACTATAGCTAAAGAGGTACAAGAACTTAAAAAAAATCATCACAAGACAGGGTACTGCCAACACAGTACTAGAAATAAAAGAAATGTATTACAGAATCTATAATATCAAGACTAAAATGGCAGAAGTGTCCAATACACTTGAATAACAAAAAAGTAGAACAGAAGAAATGGAACAAGAGTCACTGTCCTGGAAGAAAAGAACCTCAATGGAAACACACTAAAAGAAAAATCAGACATGAAACATAAAGAAAATGAAGAAGAAATTAGAATCATGTAGGATGACCTCAAAAGGAATAACATATATATGATTGGAATTTCAGAATATGAGAGGGACAGAGAAATCACTGAGAAAATTGTGGAAAAGTTACTAGAAGAAAAATTTTCAGTATTATAAGAATGAGGAAATTCACATTCAAGAAGCAATGTGAACATCAAATATACTAGACCCAAGCATGAAAACATCAAGACATATTATAATCAAATTATCCAAAATAAAAGGTAAGGATAGAATACTGAAAACAGCACAAGGAAAACAAGAGTTATCTACAAAAAAGCAATTAGATTAAGTTCTGATTATTCTGGCAGAAACCAAGCAAGCCAGATGACAAAGAGATGGCATGTACAGAAAGTGGAAAGAATAAAACAATTGCCAACTGAGGATCCTGCACCCAGCAAAGCTCTCCATCAAATATGAAGGATAAAGTACATCCTTTGCAGAAAAGAAAGAACTTAAGAAATTTGTGAAAACAACACCAAAATCTACAAGAACTTTTAAAAAGAGTACTTCACAAAGAAACACCAAATGAAAGTGGCCGGACCATAGTAACAAGAAATCACACACACACACACACACCCTACAGCAAAATGGCAAGACAAAACCTGACCTGTCAATAATTAGAGTTAATGTGAATAAGCCAAATGCACCAATCAAGAGACAAAAAGTAGAAGAATGGATGAAAAACCGAAGCCCATCAATATGTTGTCTACATAATAGACACATCTAATAAATGAAGAGAAAGACTCAAAATCAAAGGCTGGGGGAAAATACAACAAGCAAATGATACCTATAAAAAAAGGAGTGACAATATTAATCTCTGATAAAATAGACTCCAGAATGAAAACCACCATAAAAGATAAGGAAAGACACTATATAGTGATTAAAGGCAGAGTAGATAAAGAAGACATAACATTGGTCAACATCTATGCAGCAAATCATAGACCTTCTAAATACGTAAAGCAATTTTTAACAGATTTGAAGAAAGAAATATACAGCACCACAATAGTGATAGGAAACTTTAATACACAACTTTTGCCAAAGGACAGGTCAACACAAAATAAATGTAACAAAGATGCAGAAGATTTATACTGCATAGTCAGCAAACTTCACCTTATGGAAGTATTTTGGGCACTTTATCCAGTTGAAACTCAATTCACTTTCTTCTCATATGCACATGTTACATTATGCAGAATTGATTACATATTGGGACACAAAGCAAGCCTCAACAAATTAAAAAAACAGTGAAGCAACACAAAGTATTTTCTCAGACCACAACGTCATAAAACTAGAAATCAATGAAAACAGGAAAAAGCTTATAAGGCCACCAATGTGGAAGCTCAATAACACCCTACTAGAACATGATTGAATTATAAAAGAAATAAAGAAAGAAATAAAAAAGGTCCTTGAAATGAATGACAAAGAAAATACAATATACCAAAACTTTGGGATGCAGCTATGACAGTTCTTAATGGACAATTCATAACAATAGGCAAGCACATAAAAAAATGGAAAAAATAAACAAAATTAATGATCTAACTCAACACTTTCATCAAATAGAAAAAGAACAACAATATAACCCCATAGTCCCTAGAAGAAAGGAATTAGAAGGACAAGAGCTGGAATCAATGAGATTAAAAAGCAGAAAAATAATTGAAACCATCAATAGTGCCAGGAGCTGTTTTATTTAACAGGGTCAACAAAATTGACAAACCCTTTGCAAACTTAACAAAAGAAGACACAAATAACTCCATAAAGGCATGATAGAGGTGACATCACAACAGAACCAGAGGATATTACATTTATAATATCTATTAAATAATATATTAAAATGTATTAAATATATATATATTATATTATATTTATAAAATTGGCATCCATGGCACTTAACAAAAACACAACATACTATAGTAAATTTGAAAACTTAGAGGCTATGGACAAATTACTTGAAACTCATGCCTTTCCCAGATTTACATGGTTAGATGTAAAACACTTGAACAGAGCCATCACAAAAGAAGAAATTGAGCAGGTCATAATAAGACTCCTCCACAAAAAGTCCATCACCATGACTTCATAGCTAAATTATAACAAACATTTAGAGAGGATTTATCACCAATTCTACTTAAGTTATTTCAAAAAATATAAAAGAAGGAACACTCTTAGAGACATTCTATGAAGTAACCATAACCCTAATACGAAAACCAGGCAAAGATATAACCAAAAAGGAAAACTACATACCAATATCTCTCATGAATATAGACAGAAAAATCCTTACCATAATCCTAGCCAATAGAGTGCAAAACCACATTTTAAAAAAGAATTCATCATGACCACATTAACAAAGCACATAACAAGAATAATATGATCCTAGCAATTGATTCAGGAAAGGAATCTGACAATATCCAAAACCTTTTCTTGATTGGGATAGAAGGGAATTTCCTGGACATAGAAAAAAGTATATATGCAAAAGCAAGATCAAATATCATTCTCATTGGAGAAATATAAAAAGCATTTTCTTTAAAAACAAGGACCAGACAAAGATGCCCACTGCCACCACTTCTATGTGATATTGTGTTGAAAGTATTTGAAAGTTAAATATGACAAGAAAAAAAATAAAATTCGTGCAGATTGGCAAAAAAGATAGTTTTGTCACTATATGCAGATGATATGTTGGTTAAAAAAAAAAAAAACACCAAAGACTAAACAACAAATAAAGAAACAAAAACTGTTAGAACAAGTAGACCAATAATAGAGTGGCAGGATACAAGAGTAATATAAAAAATCAGCGGGATTATTCTACAGTAACAAAAAGAACTTGGAGAAGGAAACCAACAAAGCAATAATATTTACAATAGTCAACCATAAATTGAGATACTCTGGAGTGAAACTAATGAGAGATGCAGAAGATCTATTTAAAGAAAACTACAGGTTTTTGTGAGACACAATAAAAGACCTAAATAAATGGACAAATATTCCCTGATTATGGGTAGGACGACTCAATATTGTGAAAATGACAATTTTATCAGAAACAATCTATATGTTTAATGCAATCCCAATGTTGTTGTTGTTGTTATGTGCCGTCGAGTCGCTTGCGACTCATAGCAATCCCAATATAGATACTAAATTCAGTTTTCAAGATTGAAAGGGAACTTGCCAAGTTAATTTGGAAAGGAAAGAGACTGCAAATAAACACAGCACTTATGAAAGACAAATATGAAGGCACAGCACCCCCCATCTCAAAACCTACTATATAGCAGTAGTAACAAAAACAGCAATGGTACTGGTACAGTGACAGGAACATATAACAGAATTGAGAACCCAGAAATAGACCCAGCTAGCTATGGTCAACTGATATTCAACAAGGAAATAAAACCTATCAAATGTGGAAATTACAAGCTCTTCAACATATGGTGCTGGCAAAATTGGACTGCTACTTGCAGAAAGCTGAAATATGTCTCACATCATTCAAAAAATCAACTCAAGATGGATCAAAGACCTGCGATGAAAGCACGTAAACATAAAGTTCATAAGAGACGAACTGGGAACAAGCTCAGATGGCCTATTCTATGGTATTAAGAGATTGCCAAATATAGCCTAAAATGAACAATCTGAAGAGGATAAAATATATGAATGTGTCCTTCTAAAGATTAAATCTCTGTCCTCTTTAAAAACTTTTCAAAATAGGGTAAAAAGAAAACCTACTAACAAACAAGCAATTGGCAGTACCATCTCAGACAAGGGTTTCATAACAAAAGTTTACAGAATACTCCTGGGCCTCCAGAAGAAAAAGACTGATAGTATAATTACAAAATGAACAAAAGAGAGGAAAGATTTTTCACAGAGGGAGACATTTGGATGGCCAACAGATACATAAAGAAATGCTCAAAATCACTTGCAGTAAGAGAGATGCAAATTGAAACCACAATGAGATGCAATCTTATATTAGTAGCAGTGACAAAGTTTAGCAGGGCAGTGAGAAATAAGTGTTAGAGAAAATGTAAAGAAGACCCAGAGGAGAGATCTCTCATACATTGTTGGTGGGATTGTATAATGGTACAACCACTTTGGAAGGCATTTCAGGTTCTCCTCAAAATGCTGAACATAGAAATTCCATATGATTCAGCAATTCCACTACTTGGATTATACTCTGAGAAAATGAGAATTGAGGCACAAACGGAGACTTGCACAATGTTCATAACAGCGTTATTCTCAAAAACATGGAAATGTCCAACCACAACGGAATGGATTGTGAAATTATGGTATATTCACACTATAGAACACTATGCAGCATGCAGGAGCAATAATTTTGTAAATTACTGCCTAGCTTAGGAAGGACTGGAGAGCATTGTGCTAAGTGAGTTCAGTTTCATAAGGACAAATAAGACGATTATTGTAGACCATGTATGGATATCAAAGGGGAGAGGGGAGATGAGAAGGGTAGGATGGGTGGAAGGGGTTCGAGCTTAATCATAGGATTGCCTTTTTGATGAGTAGAGGGGGGAGTGGGTAAAGGAAAGGGAAAGAACCAGGTTGAAAAACAATGAATATGAAGTTTGTAAGTAAACCAGTATAAATTAAAAAAAATATTACAAATAGCAGTTTAAATAAAAAGAAAATTAACTTTGAATTAAAAACCAAGACTGTCTAAGTAGTATTAACACGAATTCTTTTTTATAGGTCAAGTCGCTATCTACTCAGCTACATATCCATTTATGCATATAAAAGGGACTCTCCCCCAACAAGTACACTCAGAGCCCCAAAATTCACATATTTGAGAAGTCTCTCCAGTATAATGCAAATGCCTTCCTTCCTAAAGGATACAGTAATTTGCAAGTATGCCATGTATGTGGTTTTTGTTGTTATGTGCTGTCGGATTGCCTGAGACTCATAACAACCCTACATACAACAGCTCTAAACTCTGCTCTATCCTGTGCCAATCTTTTTTTTAAATTTTTATTGTTTTGTGTGTGTATACCATCAAATTAGATCTGACTGGTACAGGAGGATATTTTTCCTCCTTCTCCAGCAGAGCATCTGGTGGATTTGAACCATGTACTTCTAGGATTGCATGTAGCTTCTTGCCACTAGGCAACCAGAGCTCACCAATTCTGTGCCAATCTTATTGTCTCTGACACACCTACCCTCATTATTCCAGTCACTGAATCAATACATCTCATCGAGGGTCTTCCTTTCCTGCGCTGTTCCTCTGCCCTCCCTAGCATGATGGCTCTCTCCAAGGACTGATCCCACCTTGCAATATGTCCAAAGTATGTCAGAGGTATTAGCGGCTAAAATTGTTTGGAAGAAATACCTGTAGCAAAACTTACAAAAATGCTATGAGGAAATAGCAATATTCAAAGAAGAAACATGCTTCTATGTCTTATGAAAGCATTTAGAATCTAAAATCTAAGTGGAAGTAGGTAGGTAATTTGGAAACAATTATGTTTTCCAAAATCAAATCATGCCACAATACTTCCATTAGTCTACTATCAGTGTAATGGTTGCGCTTGCCTTATCCTATAGTCAGATTTTATGAAATACTATAATGGCCATATCAGTAAGAGATATATTATTATTTACTTATTATCACCTGGATGATATGATCTTATAATAAAAGAGGGAAAATGCTTAATGAAAACGAAGAAACTCTTGTAGCACAAAGTCCGTGGGAAGTTGCAGTGCAAGGCTATACCTCCCTGAATAAACCAGTATAAAATAATATCCAGTTCTGGCTGAAGGAAGATAAGCAATCTCCTTTTGTTCAATTTAGAACCTTTAAAACTTGTTGGAGGGTCAGCTATGAGTAGATTTTGATTCTACATCAATGAATGAAGGTGAACTCTTTGCAATTTTTTTCTTGCTTATTAATGTACTTGGAACAATAATCAGCAAAGAGATTTTTAATGGAGAAAAAAGGCATAAGATTTATTAACTGCAGCACACTTTTGGAATTCTATAAAGTGGTAAGAAGTTATGTGGCCAGCCCAAAGGCAGGAAGTTTGAATCCATCAACCACTCAATGAGAAAAAGTTGAACAGTACCTCCACATGTGATTTACTGCCTCTGAAATAAACCACTGGAAGGTGGCTTGCACATTTATAGATAGATGATAGATAGATAGATAGATAGATAGATAGATAGATAGATGATAGATGATAGAGATAGATATTTATATTTTTTACATTTGCAATTATGGCAAGTCTGTAATTGCTTGTTATGAAAATAAAACTCTATTGAAAAATGCTTAAGAATTTTTGAAGTATCCTATAACATGCAAATATTCTGTACGCACTGCATCAACAATTACAGAGGTCACAAAATTACTGAATGTTAGCAGAGGCTTATGATACTATCTAAGTGTGGAATCTCATATTTCAAAATTTTATGCTTTTTGCCTTATTTAAGCGTTTCAACTAGTTCTTTTTGTAATTTTAATTAATGTCAGAAGTGATATTTTAATAAATTCTGATTAATTGATTAATTGATCTTGAATTGTTTTCTAAGCAAAATTTTGAACTCTAAAAATTACTTAGAAAAATTTTGAAATGCTTCTGGAGTTAAGCTACTTGTTTGTTGTTGCCATTGTTATGTGCCGTCGAATCGTTTGCGACTCATAGCGACCCTATGTACAACAGCCCTAAACTCTGCTCTGTCCTGTGCCAATCACATGGCCTCTGACACACCCATCCCGATTACCCCAGTCACTGAATCAATCCACCTCATAGAGGGTCTTCCCCTCCTGCGCTGTCCCTCCACCCTCCCAAGCATGACGTCCTTCTCCAAGGACCTGTCTCTCCTCACTACATGTCCAAAGTATGTCAGACGGAGCCCCAGAAACCTTGCCTCTTAGGGAGGACCAAAAACAGGGAGTTCTGGTGGCCTAGTGGCAAGAAGCTGTGCTGCAATCTCAGTGGCAGGCTGTTGGAGGCAGGTGGTTTGAGACCTCCATGGGAGAAGGACCTGCAATCTCCTCCTGTGCGATTGCCTCTGGAAACCTGTTGAATGGTCAGATATGGGTCAGTTCTGACTCGGTGGTACACAACAACAACAATAACAGTAGAAAATTATGCTTATAATAGTTTAATTATGTTTAATTAAAAGCACTTTGATATTCTGAACCCAGAAATATGATGCCCTGCTGTCAATTTAAAATGTAATTAGTACTGATTTGAAATAGTTCTAGCACATATATTTAGTAAAATTCAAAGAACATTTCTCAAAATGTAAAGAACATAGAAGTTTTTAAAACCACTTATGTTTTATTGAATTATTTATCACATTATAAATTAAATGTCATACTTATAATGTCATTAATTTATCTTATGTACAAAAATCCACTTTGTATTTTAAGATACTTCCATCTAACACAAAATATTCATAGATATTCAATGTTGCAACAAGTATTCAAGAATAGCAAATATTTTGTGGAAAAGAAGTACGCAAAAAACAAAATATTATTTGCAATGAGTTATTTTATGTTTTGGTAGAAGACTTTATTTTGAATTCTTATTGTTACAGAAAAAAAGCACAAAGGGCTCTTGAATCCCATGATTTAGGAAAATATTATTGGAATCACTGCTCTTTGGTTAGAACTCTCATCCCTTCTGTGCTGCATCCTGAAGCGAGTGGCTTAATTTTGTCGATGACTAACTTCAATTGTGCAAAGAACCTAATTACATACTGTGGTTCAGTTTCTATTTTGCCAAGCAGCCGTTCATCCATAAAAAAAATGCTGCAGAAAGTAAGTGGTAAAATGTAGAAGAAATTGAAAGCACATGATCTCAGTCAAGAAGCAAATAAGTAGCTTTCAAAGGAAAGCCAGAATCTTTTAGCTGGCAGTTGGATTGCACTTGTAAAACAAAGGAAAAAAATTGGCAGCCAGTATGAAATAGTTTGTATTTTTGCTTAATGTAGAAAAAAAAACCAAATAAAACCAAAAACCTCACAATATTATTTGAACCTACTTTTGCACTTGTATTTATTGGACAATTAGCTAGATTCATGAAGTAATTCCAAATTGTTTTTTAAACCATACAATTTTGAAAAGAATAATATTGCCTTTTAGAAGTATATAGCTACTATCCATCCATTTTGTTTATGGAATTATAATTTTTAATTTTGATAGTAGCTTCTTGTGAATTTAAAGGATAAATTAAAAATAACCCTACATTACTAAGTGAAGCAGAATTGAGGAATTTTGCTCATTTCTAAGTTGTCTTATTCCTGCTTGGCTTCTAATTGATAATAGCACAACATAATCTTGAAAACACTACACACTGAGTCTTTGACTCTCCTAAATAGTTTCAAATAAGTAAAGCTAAACTGTATGTAGAAATAAAAATGAGCTACATGTCTAATTAAAGTGTGCCTTTTGAGCACACTATGTGATTTTATGTCACTATTCTTTGGTTGTAGTTAAAATACTGAAGATTTGCACAATTGTATATCACATGAATTTACTATCAAATTTGTGTTAACATAGTTGATTCCAGCTCTTGGTGACCCCTGAGTAGCTATTCACAGAGCTTTGAAGTTAGTGACCTTCCAGACACAGATCACCAAGCTTTGCTTCAGAGATGTCTCTGAGCAAATATTGACTTGCAACCTTTTGGCTTGGAGTCAATTTCCTAACAGTTTGAGGTTTTTAATGCTTCTGGCTATGGATTACTGAGGGTAAAAATATAGACTTTATTTATTTATATGCTTGAGATTTAAATATAAATTATGACACATAACAATGTGTGACATTAGTTATTTTGACACCTGAAACACTTTTACCATCACTGAAAAATGATGATATTTATGACACTTATTTTTTAGGATAGATGTAAGCATTAAATGAGATAATGTATTCATAATGCTTGACACATAGTAAATAGTAAGTTAGTAAGTTTGGAGGAGGAGTTGGGTAGTGTGAATGGCTAAAAATCTTCCTATTAATTGAAAGGTTGGAGATTGTGGTTCACCTAGACGAGAGGTAGCTCAGAAGAAGGCCCTTTCCATCTTCTAAAAAAAAAAGCCAGCCTTTGAAAAACCCAATGGAATATAATCCTACATTCATATGGAGTCTTCATGAGCCAGAATTTACTTTAAAAGTAGTGTGGTGTTGGGGTAACCAAGTGTAACTAAGTTCCACAAGGGTGAAAAGTCCTCATTAACAATATTTATAGCACAAATCAAATTTTTAGGAAGTCAGATGGCCTCTAATTACTCACACATACTCTACCAATTCTAACATTAACTGTCCCTCTTAGGATTCTTGCTATTTTGCTACTTGATTAACTAATCTGTTAGAATGGCCACAAAAAATTTCATAGACCATACTCACAGTTATTGGAGTTATCAGGAAAGTAATAGGTTACAATTCAGTTTGGATATGAGTGCAATTTTTAGTCAAGAAAGCTCCTCGAGAGTCTTTCTCTGTGATCTTCAGTCTAACAGCCTCATGTCAGGGTTACAAAGATCTCTTAGACCTGCATGTTACGGTGTTTCACCTCCATCCTACAAATTCTCCAGCAAGCTTAGGTCATGGGTCCCAGCTCTAGATCCCTGGGCCAACAGTCACAGAAAAGTCTTTGGTGAGTGGTCTCTGGTTTTTCACTACTAATGTTTTAATTTATAGAGTTCGAGGGGCTCTGTGGTAAGGCATTGTGGTCCCAACCCAAAGAAATGCTGTTCAAAGAAAGATGGAAATTTCCTCTTTAATTCACTGACTCTAAAAACCCACAAGTGTCACTTATGAGTTGGTTCCAATGCAATGTTATATAACAACAATACTCTCAGTCTGAATCATGTAGGAATCCCTGGTCCAAATGGATATCCGTTGGACTTCCTGCTGCTTCTACTTTGCTGATATTAATAGTTCCACTTTTTGCTTCCAAAGTTACTCAATTTAAACTTGGCATGATTGTAAGATCAGCTAATCCCCTCAGTGGTCTACACACCCTGACAAGATGCTATGTACTTCATAAACATCATTGTCTTTAGTGTTGTTAGACACTATCCAGTGGACTGTGAATCGTAATTACTCTACGAATAGCAGATTGGAACTTAGCCTTATACTTCACCATCTTCAGGATCTACAACATGCTTGAGGACATTGTGTTAAGTCAGTCTTTCTTGTCATTAGTATAGTCCAACCTAGCCATGTGGTAAAGATCAAAGCGATCTCTAGGAAAGCCATTTTGAAAAATTAACATCATTATGGATGGTGAAGAGATTGAGACTATTAAAACGGTTTTAGTTTGTTTGGTTCCACAATCAGCATTCATTGTACCAGCAGCCAGGAAATCGAGAGACTAATTGCATTGGGAAAGTCAGCTGTCAGGGATCTCTCCAGAATATGTAGGAGAAACAAACGTCATGCTAGAGACTAAGGGGTGCCTGATTCGGGCCATAGTCTTTGCAATTGCATGCTATGCGTCAGAGAGCAGGACAGTGACTAGAGATGATAGAAAGAAAATTGTTGCCTTTGAGCAGTGGTGGTGGAGAAGAGGTTTGGATATACCATGAACTGCTGGGAGAACAAACAGCTTTGTCCTGGAGAGGGTGAAGCCGGAATGCTGCTTGGAGGCAAGGATTCTGAAGCTTCATCTGACATACTTTGAACATGTTGCAAGGAGGGATGGTCCTTGGAGGGGGACATCATGTTTGGGAGAATGGAGGGACAGTGCAAAAGAGGAAAACCCTTGATGAGATGGATTGATTCAGTGATTGGGGTAATGAGAGTAGGTGTTTCAGAGACAGTGAGGTTGGCACAGGATAGAGCAGGGTTTAGGGCTCTTGTACTTAGGGTCATTATGAGTCAAAAGCAACTTGAAGATACATAACAACAACAACCACACTACTGGATGTAAACTTGTTAAGTTTCTTGATTACTTCAGTGAGAAAAATAAATCCTGTTAACTATGTACAGCAATGTAGCCAAATAGTCTTCTCATAAGAAGGTTAAGAAAGAAGTCCTTAATTAGGACTGTGACAACACATCAAATCTATATTTAGAAAATTTCTAGAATCAAGGAACTTTCTGACTCTTATCTCATTTTTTCCTGTTATTTATTAATCAAGATGATTATTTATTGAGAGCACTATTTTCCTTAGATTTTAGACTTGATTCACAAATCTAAATGTCAATATTTATAAATTAATCCACTTGTGCATAATGATGAAATAATAATCCTGCGCAGAAACAAAGAGATAAATTTCATATTTATTAGATAAGAAAATAGATATTAATTTTATGGAAAACTGTAAAAAAATCCCAGTGAAAGGATTTATTTTTATATCCAGTTTAAACCTATAGTAAAATAACTATAGAAACTGACATTGTATATAGTATTTTCTCTTTAGTTTTACTTGAAAGAGAAATCTGCTCCCAAACCAAAAAGGAATGATTATTAAAAAATGTTGTTTTAGTCAAGCTTGTTTATGTCTAGATTATGGCGTTGCTATGAATAAAATACACAAATCAGAGGAGTCTTTTCCTAGAAAAAAATTTGCCTAAATTATCACCTAGAAGTATAATTAAGGTGCAATGAGTTGTCTGATCAGAACTGTCCCATGAAAGATCCTCCAGTGAGTTTTCAGACTGAACACTACATAGAAGAATATTGTCTTTCTTTCTCCCTCAGATAAATTGGTGGATTTGAACTACTTACCTTTGGGTTGGTAGCAGAATTCCTTTCCTACTAGACAACTAGGTAAATCCTGAAAATATTCAAATTCATGATGCTTTTTAAACAGTCATCTCCTCCTCTTCTTTTTCTCTCCCTCTTCCTCCTCCTCCTCCTCTTCCTTTCTCTCTATCGGTAGTAGTCCATTAGAATTGGAAACCCACCATCACTGCATATATTGAATGGAAAGTGAGGATAAATAGACAAGTGAAAGTTATGCATGTAGTTTCACTATGTGAAAGACATTTAAGAGAAATGAGTATGGGTTTCGTTTGGTTTAGGTTGGGTGTTTTTTTTTTCACCCACTGAGAATAATTCCAGTTGACAGGATGGCTAAGCTATCACCGATTTTATGACACTGACAATAAATGAATATAAAACAAGTTTCATAACAAAAAATGCTTCAGGTATTTTTTTCCTACTTCTCCTTGTAAATCCTTTTACCCTCTTATTTAATCAATCTTGAATTTTTTAAAGAAAACCAATAAGTCATCACAGAAGTGCTTTAAGTGCTTATAGCATAGGAAAAAATTGAGCTCCCTTTCTCCTAAGGAATGCATTATTAAAAAATCTGTAAGATGTGTTTTAAATACACTCCCATGCAGCCAGACAACCACTGCTACCACAAAGAAGGAAAACAGTCCAAATGTGATTCAAACAGAGATCTTTGTACATCCTGCAGAAAGCTGGGGCCTTTCAACATATTTGTGGCTTCTTTGCAGGAAGCAGACTCTTATTTGTTGATGAAGCTATTATGTACTTATGAAACGTGGCTCTTTTCACTTATGCTACTCAATATATGTTTTAACTGTTGGTTAAAATACAGCAAATTTAAATTCTTCATCAAAAAGCAGAAAACCAAAGAATGAACTCAATCCCCCACCCAGTTTTGCAGCAAAAATTGCCACCTCCAAGATCAGAGGACACAACATGTTTCCATTTATAATTTCCTCATGCTTAAAACTTGGCTGTGAAAAGGCAACTCCCTTCAAACTGATGGAATTTGGCGTAGAATCTAGTGGATTGTCTGTATTTTGTTTTCAGATAATTTAAATACCTCTGTTGCTTCTGTGGAACAGGAATAAAAAATTCCAAATTTTACTATAGACATATTTCTTCCTTTCTAACTTAAATATGTAATGTGATTATGTTGCTGAATATGACTGTTCCAATTGTTTTTACAATATATTCCTACCTAGAAGTAGAATAGTGAGAGAAGTATTCTTTAATGTTTTTTTGCAATTAAGTGATACAGCAATAAATACTTTTCAAATTAAAATACATATACACTTGGAAAGTTTGTTTTATACCATATACTTTGTAATACTGTAAATTAAGTGAAGAGTTGGCATATTAACTTCTCATTATATGTCAGTATATACGAGTGTAATCTCATAATATCAGTATTGATATATATTCATGCAATATGTGTGGTCACATGAGTGCATAAAATTTAACATATTTGAAACTTAATCATTTGTATTGTAGATGGCCTCTTGCTTCTTGAGGAAGGACATGTATGTAACGCTCGGGGCTCTTACGGCTTTCTTTTCATCACAAGTGGGTGTCAGCAGATGGGACTTGCCAGATGAACTGGGGTTCTCTGGCTAACAGTCCACAAGCATGTGGGCATGCTGGAATTGTTAATTTCGGGATTTAATTGTTTTGGTCAAACATTCTTCTAGGTGGTATAGCATTAGTCTGGCGATTTGTTGTACAGATGTAACTTGTGGTTGCTGTAATGCTGAACACTATGACACTGATGTGCCCAAAGTGGTATTAGTCACACATAGTGAAGCTCCCCAGTTAAAACAAGCTTGGAAGCAGGAGTGGCATCCACTTCCAAATAGCTTGCTCCCTGAAACCTTATAAACCTGGAAAAAGGATGAAAGTTATACAACTGTTCTGGTCTTTCATTCGTAAGGTCACTATTAGTCACTTACAACTTGACAGCACTTAACAATAACAGTATTTGTGCTTAAAATGTGTTATATATATTAGATTTACTAATCAGTTATTAAATATAGGAGGATCACTCCATCCCACTGTTCTAAAATTAGATATACAGAGTCTTGAACTTTAGTTCTTCCAAGGAGCTGGAGTCAGATAATCAAAAAGTCTGAACTTACTCACCATTATTTAAGCTGAAGAAACTGAGGAACAAATTCAAGCCTTGAGTTGTAATAATTAAAGATTCTTTGGGCAGAATATTAAATGATCCAGAAATCATTAAAAGAAGGAAGGAGTATACAATCACTGTATCAAAAGGAATTTTCTGACACAGAAGAATTTCATGAAACAAGGTATGAACAAGAGCCTGTGGTGATGAAGGAAGAAGTTTAAGCTGTTCTGAAGGAATTGGCAAAAACAAAGCACCAAGAATTGATGGCATACCAACTGACATATTTCAGCAAACAGATGCAGCTCTGGGCACACTCACCAAGTTGTGCCAAGAAGTATAGAAGACAGCTACCTGGTCAATTGATTGGAAAAGATACATATTTCTTCTCAATCCAAAGGAAGGTGACCTGACAGAGTGTGGAAATTATCAAACAATATAATTAATATCATCACATGCTAGCAAGATTCTGCTGAAAATGATAAAAAAATGACTGGAACAGCACATAAACTGAGGACTGCCAGATGGGCAGGCTGGGTTTAGAAGAGGCTGTGGCACTAGGGATATTATAGCCAATGTTAGATGGATTATGCTCTAAAGCAGAGAGTACTAGAGGAAAGTCTAACTGTGTTTCACATACTATGCAAAGGCATTTGACAGCATGAATCACAACAAACTGTGGCTAACTTTGAGAAGAATGGGAATCCCAGAACACTTGATTTGGCTCATGTGAAACCTATACTGAATTTGGAAGCAGTCCTTAGAACAGAGCAAGGAACACTACATGGTTCAAAATGAGGAAGGGTGTGTGTCAGAGAAGTGTTCTGTACTTGTTCAATGTATATGTGGAACAGATCATAGAGAGTCCAGGCACTCTGAAGAGAAATGTGACATCAGGATTGAAGAAGACTCATCAACTACCTGTGTTATGCAGATGACACAACCTTGCCAAAAGTAAAGAAGGCTTGAGGTAAACTTTGCAGAGAAGGTCAAGGACTATAGCCTACAATATGGATTGCATCTTAATATCAAGAAAACAGATTCTCATGATAGACAATGAAGAAATTGAGATTATTAGCAGTTAGAGTTTGCTTGGCTCCACAATCAACACTCTTGGTACAAGAAGCCAGGAAATCAAAAGGTGAATTACGTTGGGAAATTCCTCTGTTAGTTACCTCTTTAGAGTACTAAAAAGCAGTGATATTAGTCTGGGACCAAGGTGTGCCTGAACTGGGCCATGATCTTTGCAATCACTTGCTATGCATCAGAAAGCTGGACAATTACTAAGGATGACTGAAGGGAAATTAATACCTCAGAACTGTGGTTCTGGAAGAAAAAAAAATTGAATATGCCATGGATTGGAAGGAGAACAAACAGATTTGTCCTTGAGAGGGTGAAACCAGGCTGCTCCTTAGAAGCAAGGATTCTGAATCTCTGACTTAGTTTGGCATGTTGCAAGAAGGGACCAGTCCTTGGAGAGGGACTTTCTGCTTGAGACGGTGGAGGGACAGCACATGAAAGGAAGACCCTGGATGAGATGGCTTGACTCAGTGAATGTGGTAATGAGGGTTGGTTTGTCAGAAACAATTAAGGTTAGCTCAGCATATAGCAGAATTCAGAGCTATTGTACAGAGGGTCACAATGAGTCACACGTGACTTGACGGCATAGACCACCACCAACAACAACAAGAACAGCAAACGAATTTCTAGAAAATAATTTATAATGTACGGCTAGGTTGGCACAGGATAGAATGGCATTTAGGGCTCTTGTACATAGGGTCCCTATGATTCGCAAGTGACTCAATGGCACATAGCAACAACAAAAACATCATCTTCCTAAAAATGACAATTATATTTTGTTATTAAGTACCATCAAAGGAACTCTAAGACATAGTAATCCTATGAACAACAGATTAAAACCCTATGCAGTCCTATGATCTCCACTGTGCTTACACCCATCATTGTCATCACCGTATTGATCCATATCATTGAGGGTCTTCCTAACCTTTGCTGCTCTTCTATTTTACTAAGTGTGATGTCATTTTCCAAATATTGGCACCT
This sequence comes from Elephantulus edwardii, assembly GCF_000299155.1. Taxonomy (NCBI): domain Eukaryota; kingdom Metazoa; phylum Chordata; class Mammalia; order Macroscelidea; family Macroscelididae; genus Elephantulus; species Elephantulus edwardii. The sequence continues at coordinate 2,273,160 of NW_006399886.1, read as the reverse complement.
CTTGTCAGCATGCCTAATATATATCAAACTAATTTCCCATTCTTGCCTCAGAAGAGTAGCATAACTGCATTTATTTCAAGCCAGATTTGTTTGTCCTTTTGGCAGTCAGCGAAATAGTCAATTGTACTCTTTTTCAACACACTTCAAAGGCCTCAATTAATTATTCTGTTGTTGTGTTCCATTGAGTTAAAACCAACTCACAGCTAACCCTTTAGCAGATTTTCCGAGTCAGTTACTTGCTCAGGAGAATATTGTTCATTTTTATCCCATGGAGCTGATGGTGGATTTGAACCATATACCATTTGGGTTGGAGCACAGCTACTCACCAATAGGCCACCAGAGATCCTTAAATCTTCTTTAGTCTTCTTTAACCATTATACAACTTTCACATGATATGAAGCAACTGAAAATAGCATGGCTTGCATAAGGTGCACTATAGTAGTTAAAGTATCATCTTTACTCTTTTGAATTTTCAAGAGGTCTTTGGCAGTAGATTTGTCCAATGCAATGTTGTCTTTGATTTCTTGATAAATTTCTTGATAGGTGTTGGATCCAAATAAAATGAAATCTTCAACAATGTCATTAGTCATTAGGGTCTTAATTAATGGGATCTTTAAACCCTGTTAAAATGTGGCAGAGCATTGTCTGATAAGCATTGGAAAATGAGCACTTCAGATTGGAAGCCACTCAGATTATAACTGGATAAAAGTTGCCTCCTCCAAGTAGAGTCATTCAGTGAATGACATTAATTTCTTGATGTGGTATGACTAAAAATGAGAGAATAAATCTACAAGCATACATCAACAATTAGAATGTGGAAAGAAGGTTATAAGAATTTATGAAAATTTGAAGTTGTAAAAATGAAATGGAATATGTAAACATTGATGTTATAGGTATTAATCCCTTGTAGTGGTGTATGGGTATTAGCCATTTACAATCCTATGTTACACTAATGCTTGGAATGACAAGCTGTAGATGAATAGTACGGTATCTCTTTGACTGATGTTATAGTTCCAAAGTTAGACGAATAAAAAGGCATTCATACTGTAGAGTGATTTAGTGAAGAAACAAAAGAAGGCTTACAAGTCTCATCTGTGCTACTAAATATGGTGCGTTATGATAGTAAGGGATTACTCTAAGGCAGAAGAAGATGTATGGCTAGTATAAGGATCATGTGAAAAAAACCTAGATTTTGGGGGGTTCTGGATACATTTACTAGATGTATTTATTATTTGACACAATAAAGAATAAATTACGGAATGACCTTGTAGTTTCTGTTACCACTTCTGAAGATAAGAATAGTCACACAGGACAAATTTAGTGCTCAAGCTTGGCTCAGACAGGACTTACAAAGTTGGCAGAGATTCTGTAAGTCACAATGAAAAGCACTAGTTTGAACATAGTGATTAGTTATAGAACATTATTTTGAAAATCCAAAGTCCCTATGTGTCTGAGTTGAGATTCTCTAAAGAATGATTAGTTAATTTTTTTATGGTGATTGTGAAGAGTTGGAAAGTCCAAAATCCACACATATATCAGGTGAAAGGCAATAGAGTCCTGAAGGCTTATACCTCAAAATACATAGGTTGGGTGACATGAAGAGTGAAGAGAGCCAGAGTTCTAACAAAAGTCTTTTTATAGTCTAAAGTCAGATCATACCCAAGGAAAACACTGTTATTTTAAGGCCTTTCAACCCACTGATTACAATCCACTCAGCTCTGATGTGAGAAACTGCACTGCATTCCTGAAGACATATGGTTCGAGTCCACCATCTGCTCTATAGGAGAAGAATGGCCAATCTTCTTCCATGAAATTAAATGCCTCTGAAAATCTGCTAGGTGGTCAGCTATGGTTCAGCTCTGAATCAAAAGTGTACAATATGCCACCCAGACACTTGTGACTGAAACAGACCCTATGTAAAATAGGTCTGAACTCTGCTTTATTCGGAGCCAATCTCACTATCTCTGACACATCTACTCCTCTGATCCCAGTCATTGTGTCAATTCATCTTATTTGAGATTTTCCTCCTCTGCGCTGTCTCTCCACCTTTTTAAGCATTATGTTCTTCTCAAATAACCGGTCCATCCTGGCCATGTGCCCAAAGTATGTGATATAGAGCTTCAAAATCCTTGCTTTCAAGCAGTAGACTGGTTTTACCCTCTCCAGGATTTTTGTTCTCATGGCAGTCCATTGTATGTTCAATACTCTTCTCCAGCACCACAACTCAAAGACATCAGTTCTTTTTCTGTCATCTTGAATCATTTCCCAGCTCTCTGATGCATAGCAAGTAATGTGAAGACCATAGTTTGGATCAGGAGAACCTTAGTCTCTAGACTGACATCACTGCTCTTCAGTACTCAGGAGAAGTTCCTTACAGCAGATTTTCCTGTTTAATTAATTGTTTAATTTCCTGACTGCTGGTACCAAGAGTGTTGATTGTGGAGCCAAGAAAGCTGAAACTGTTAACAATCTCACTCTCTTCTCTGTCTATCACTATGCTACCAAATGGCCCAGTAGTGAGAATCTTAATTTTCTTGATGTTGAGCTTCAATTCATATTGCAAACCACGGTCCTTGAACTTCTGCAGCAAATTGTTCATGTCATCCTCAGTATCAGCAAGCAAGGTTACATCATCTACATAGTGTAGGTTGTTGATAAGTCTTCCTCCAATCCTGATGTCACATTCCACTTCATAAATTCCTGCTTTCTGAATTATCTGATCCACATATAGATTGAAAAGGTGTGGTGATAGGATGCACCACTGACATATAGCTTTCATGATTTTAAATGATGTAGTGTTTCCTTGCTCTGTTCTGACAACTGCTTCCTGGTCAAAATATAGGTTTCCCAGAAACACAAGTATTCTGGGATTCCAGTTCTTCTCAAGGTTAGTTACAATTTGTCATGATCCACATGGTTAATGCATTTGCATAGTCAATGAGGAGACAGACATTCTTTTGATACTCTCTGCTTTCAGTTAAGATACATCTTACATTGGCTGTAATGTCCCTAATGCCACAGACTCTTCTAAACCCTGTTTGCACATATGTGTAGATGTACTGTTCTTTATTGATGTACTATTCCAATTATTGCATGGGATTTTAGTGATATTGTTAGATAATTTCCACACTCTATTACCTTTTATTAGAATGGAAATAAATATAGATGTCTTCTGTCATTTGGCCAGGTGGTCCTCCAGATTTCTTGGCACAACCTTGTAAGCACCTCCAGGGCTGCATCTGTTTCTTGAAATATGTCAATTGGTATTCTGTCAATTCCTGGAACTTTTGGGTTTTTTTTTCAAATTACTTCGGAGCAGCTTGAACTTCTTCCTTTATCACCATTGCCTTTTCTTTCATGAAATTCTTCTGTGTCAGTCAATTATTTTTGGTACAGTGAGTCTATGCACTCCTCCATCTTTTGGTCCTTCCTGGATCATTTAACATTCTGTCCATTGCATCCTTTAAGTATTGCGATCTGAGGCTTGGATTTGTTCTTCAGTTCCTTCAGCTTAAGAAACGTGGAGTGAGTTCATCCTTTCCCATTTTCTGACACCAGTTTTTTCCACATTTCATTATAATACTTTGTTTTGTCTTTCTGAGCTACTCCTTGAAATCTTCTGTTCAGCTTCTTCTTGATTTCTTCCCCTTGCTTTGGCTTTCGAGCACTCTGGTGCAACATTTGGAGTTTCTTCTCACATCCATCTTAAAAGAATGTTATCGGTTGTTATTACTGTTATTGTCATTGTTTCTCTTCTGACTCGTAACTTTACTCTTTATAATAGAAGTAAGCATTTCCTAGTGCTGTGCGTGTGCTGTTCTATCTCAAATAGGGCCTCTTTCCTTTTCACAGATCCTATGTTTTGCCACTCATTGTGTCCTTTTCTAATGATTACTCTTTCCTGAAAACATATCCAAAGTAAGGAAGTTGCAATCTCCTCATTCTTACTGCCAAGGATTATTTTGGTTTTATTTCTTCTTTTGTTGCTGTTGTTAAGTGCTGTTAAGTGCAACTCATAGTGATCCTATTAGCCACAATTCTTAATTCTGTCCTGTCTTGTGTGATCCCCATTACCTCTGGCATACAGTCACTATATCAATTCATCTTGTGATGAATTCTTATCTTTTGCTGACCTTTCACACATCCAAGCATGTTCTTGCTTGAAAGAAGCACTCTGCCTGCACTTTTTCCAAGGTACAACTTTTTGTTGTTTTGGAAGTCTTTGGGATATTCAGTACATTTATCCAATACCGCAACTCAAAACATCAATTCTCTTGTCATTCTTATTCATTACCAGCTCTCAGATGCATAACAAATGATTAAAAAAGGCGATGACTCGGATCAGATGCACCTTATTCCTCCAAATTACATAATTACTCTTATTTGGAGAAGTCCTTGGCAGTGGATTTTCCCAATGCAATAAGTTTCCTGATTTCTTGATTACTAGTATCAAGGGTGTTGATTGTGGACACAAGTACAATGAAATAACTAATAATGTCAATCTTTTCTTCAACTATTATGATGTTACTTATTGGCTTAGTGGTTTGTATTTCTGTCTTCTTGATGTTGAGATGTAATCCATATTGTGGCTTTGATCTTCTGCAAAAAAAGTTTCAATATTGATCTATTGATTCATTTGCTAGTACATAGTGGTCTTCAATATTCAATTTCCGCCCCTCCCCACAAACCCCAGGTTTGATATAAATTCTTATGCTTTAATTTTTCTCCAATTATTTTTTGCAAACAAATGAAATGACTAAAGTGATTATTGTTTGGATTAAGAGGGCACACTTTACTCTACAAAGTGCTATCTTTGCTTTTTAACACTTTTAAGGTATATCTTACAAAAAATTTTCCCAATAAATTTTTTGATATCTTGACTGTTATTTCCATGAATGTTGATTTTGGATCCCAGCAGAATAAAGTAATTGACAGCTACAATTTATTTTATCATGATGTTATTTATAAGTATAATGGTGACATGTTTTCCTTTCTTAGTTTAATTAATACTGAACACTTCAATTTTCATTAGTAAGGATTTTGACTCATTTTTTTTTTACCAAATAAACTGGTTTTGTTCACATATTATATGTTTACAAGTAATTCCTCTTGCAAGTCTGATGACTTGTTTTCTTTATTATGTCCAGCCTCAAGAGAAAGTTCAGCATACATATCGAATTGTACAGGCAAATAAATAAAATCACTGCCATGCAATATACTCTGATTTATGGAACATCTCGTGTATTACAGAGCAGAATAGCGAGTCCTAGGGTTTGCAAGGCTTTAAACTTTAAGAAGTGCATCACTAGAACTTTCTTCTAAGAAGTTTCTAAAGGATTTGAAATACCAGCTTTTTAGATAGTAGTCAAGAGCTTAGAGTAGATATAGAATTGATGAATATGATACAGATATTCAGGCACGAAGCACGTTTTCACAATCTCAGCCATTCTGAAGCCCATTGTTGCAATCATTGTGTCAATCCATCTTATTGAGGACCTTACTCTTTCACTGACACCTACTTTCCTAAGAACATCTAAATTCCAAAGTCAATCTTCATAATAGTCTATGTGTTTCCTACTGCCAAAGGGGCCCTTTAGAGTAGTGAGAGAAGATCTTCACCCTGAAACCC
>NW_006399886.1:2261850-2267336 GCF_000299155.1 Elephantulus edwardii | reverse complement strand
GTCTCCAGAGGAGTAAAATGCGGGAAGAAAAGTACAACAATGAATGACTGGAAATAAAAAAAAAAATCTCTGTAAATGTTCATTAAAACTAATAAAATGTAATAATAATTAAAAATAAAAAATAAAACTGATATTCAAACATACACACCACCATTAATGTCAACATTGAATAAATTCGTTATTTCTAGTAAGTTTTGAAGTCTGAATATAGACTGATTATTATGGATTGTACCTTAGGATGCTACTTCTCACTGCTGAGTAATTTCTGATTCATAGCAATAATTAAAATTCATAACAATTGCGCTTATGATATTTTAAATCTTGATAGGAGAAGACTCCCAACAGAGCTCCCTACAGTTATACTACGTTGGAAATGAAGATACCAATGGGTTTACTCCATCAGCATCATTAAAATGAACTTGCTTTTTTTTTCTATTAATGAACATTTACAGGGATTTTGGATTTCCATTCATTCAGTGTTGCTTTTTGAGTAGGGAAGAACTAGGAATAAGGATCTCCTGATCTACTTCCAGAACTCAACCACTCAAACCTCTGTGAATCAAAGACCATATTTAAAACTGTTAAAATGTATGGTACAAGTTCATACAACATCTTGTTCTGCTGTACATAGGGCCTCTACAAACTGAGAACAGCCCATAATCACCTCTTTGAGGAGGCAGCTCTTCCCAAATCTCACTTGTTGTTGTGTTGCTAAGTGCTGTCGAGTCGCAGGCGACTCGTAGTGACCCTATGAACAAAAGTCCTGGACACTTCCTATATAACTTACATCCTTTCTCCAGGTTCCAGAGGCAAGCAATTGTGGAAGTGGATGCCACTCCTGCTTCAAAGCTTGTTTTAATTGGGAAGCTTCACCAAACACTGTCCACCATGGGTTACCCTTCTTATATTTGACTCATCAGTGTCACAGTGTTCGGCTTCACAGCAACCACAAGTTATCTTTGTACAGCAAGTGGACATACCAGGTTTACGCAACCTAGAAGATTGTTTCACCAAAAACAATTAAAGGCAGGCCCATCCACCTGTGAAGGCCAAAAAGGAAAGTAACATACAATACAAAAGACCGCAGAAACATCCCTTGCCTGACTGCCACCAAGAGGAGCCGCCATGCAGACGCCAGCTATCCCACCTGCTTATTTTTTTAAATTTTATTCTAGTTTATTTACATAATTCAAACACATTATTTTTGAGAACAGATTCTTCCAATTTCCTTTACCTCCCCACCCATTAAATAATACAAACTTATGATTAATCAATCCTCCCTTCCCCCTGCACATCCTCATGCCTCTGCTTCCACCATCCTCCACCTCCCTCGGATCCTTATACTCATTCTACAATGATAGTTTTATACAATATTTATCCTTATGGGACTGAGGTAGTTTGTTCAGCATAATGCTCTCCAGTTCCTCCGAAGTTATGTGGTAATTTACAAAATCATTATTCCTGCGTGCTGCACAGTATTTCATTGTGTAGATGTACCATAAGTTCTCAGTCCATTCGATTGTGGTTGGACATTTGAGCTGTTTCTATGATTTTGAGATGGTGAATAATGCAGCTATGAACACTGGTGTACAAATCTGTGTTTGGGCCTCAGTTTTCATTTTCTCAGGGTACAGTCTAAGCTATGAGTTGCAGAGAACTGCCAGAAGTCCAGACTGGGTTTAGAAGGGGTTATGGTACTAGGAATATTGTAGCTGATGTTAGATGGATCTTAGCTGAAAACAGGGAATACCAGAGGAATGTATATGTGTTTCATTGATTATGTGAAGGTGTTTGACTGTGTGGATCATAGCAAACTATGGTTGACCCTGAGAAGAATGGGAATCCCAGAACACTTGATCTTTCTAATGCAAAACCTATACTTGGACCAGGAAGCAGTCGTCAGAACAGAGCAAGGAAACACTGCAAGGTTCAAAAGAGAGAAGGGCATACACCAGGGATGTGTCCTATCTCCATACCTTTTCAACCTGTGTGCAGAACAGATTATCCAAGAGGCTGGGCTCTCTGAGGAGAAGTGTGGTGTCAGGATTGGTAGAAGATTCATCAACAATCTGCATTATGCAGATGACACAACCCTGCTTGCTGAAACTAAGGAGGATATGAAGCGCTTGTTGCAGAGGGTCAAGAACTGCAGCCTCCAATATGGATTGAACTCAATGTCAAGAAGACAAAGATTCTCACCACTGGAACAATTGGCAGCATCAGGATGGAGGGTGAGGAGATTAAGATTGTTCACAGCTTTAGTTTGCTTGGCTCCACAGTCAACACTCTCGGCACCAGCAGCCAGAAAATTAAAAGGCGTATTGCAATGGGAAAGTTTGCTGTTAGGGACCTCTCCAAAGCACTGAAGAACAATGGTGTCTCTCTGGCGATTAAGGTGCAGTTGATACAGACCATGGTCTTTGCTATCACTTGTTATGCATCAAAGAGTTAGACAGTGACTAAGGAGGATAGAAGGAGAATAGATGCCTTTGAGCTGTGGTGCTGGAGAAGAGTATTGAGGGTACCATGGACTGCTAGTAAACAAATAGATTCATCCTGGAAAGGGTTAAACCAGACAGCTCCCTGGAGGCAAGAATTCTAAGGCTCCTTCTAACATACTTTGGACATGTTGTAAGGAGGGACTGGTTTTTGGAGAGGGACATCATGCTTGATAGAGTGGAGGGAAAGCACAAGAGGGGAAGATCCTCTATAAGGTGGATGGATTCAGTGACTGGGATAATTGGGATGGGTGTATCGGAGACAGTGCTATTGACACAGGACAGAGTAGAGTTTAGGGCTGTTGTACATAGGGTCGCTAAGAGTCGCAAGTGACTCGACGGCACATAACAACAGCAACAACATATTCTAAGTAGTAGAATAGCTGGGTCATATGGAATTTCTGTTCAGATTTTTGAGGAAGCACCAAACTGCCTTCCAGAATGGTTGTACCATTTTACAATTTGAGTACCTGTCAAACTGAGAAGCTAATTTTCCAACACTTTTGAGCAACACTGTTGAGTAATTTTCCATATCTATTTATAAAGTTATTTTTTTCTAATTGTAGGAAGTAGATTACTAGACTTCTTAGTTTATTTTAGTCAGAAAGCTCTGAGAAAACCTGTGTACCTCAGGTGACTCTGTTGTATTTGAAATTCCACTGGCTTAGCTTTCAACATTCTAGCATATAAAAGTTACCGGATAATAATAATAAGTGGAATAGAAGTACTGGTGTCTGCTTTACTCAAGGCCAATTGATTTCATTACAAGTAACTACAAGTAGAATAACATTTTCCTTACTATTGTTTTTGTGTACACGTGAGTGGGGACCCACTAACAGTTGACCCTCTAGAGGATCTTTAGATTTGGTTAATTGATTGTGATGAGATTACACATCCTTCTTCTGCAGAGTATCTGGTGGATTTGAACTTCTTGCCTTTGGGAATGCAGCTCAGCTTCTTGTCACTAGGCCGCCAGTGTTCCCTAATGTTTTCCTTAGCCACTGTGTATTATAGACAAGCTAATTTGGCACATAAAGTTAACCACCATGTTAGAATGTAGTTAAAGAGTACAGTAGAAACACCGGAAAAGTAACTGACATATGCTTAAAAATGGGTAAGGAAATGCCTATTTGAGTTATGTGGTCTACATGTAATATAGTTTACTTTCATGCATAAATTGAATTAAATAGGTGAGGAAAAATTGACACACGTCCATTTTACTCAAATTGTATTTCTAGAACATTTTTTAAAACCCTTTAGTATTACCTCATCTATCAGAAACAGAGTATGAGTTCTTCACATGAACAGTTAAAATATGTTCCCCCTCTGTCCCATAAAGGTTACTCCAACCAAAACCAAAACCTCCTACTATCTAGTAAATTCCAACTCATAGGATATTGAAGGATGGAGGGAGCTCTGGTGGCATAGAGGTGAGAAGCTTTACTGCAATCCCAAAGGAACTGGATTGGAATCACCAGTTGCTCTGGGAGAGAAAGATGGACAATTTCCTCCCATCAGTTTCAATTGCCTCTGAAAACCCACTAGAGGGTCAGCTATGGATTTGTTCTGACTCGACAGTACTCAGTAACAATGATTGAAGGACAGAGTAGAACATGTTTCACAGGCTGTAACTACTAACTGAAAGAGACTCTTGCCCATGGATTTGAACTACCAGCTTCTTACTCAAGTAGCTCCATACTTAACCCACTATACCATCAGGAAACATTGAGGATTATCAGAACCCAGGTAAAAATTAAAAATAAAATGAATCATATAGCTTTATTTTGTTAGTTTAAGAATATCCTGGTAGGACAATTCTGAATTAGAATCTCCTAAGTAGTTTTGTCATGACTTTAGTATGCATGCTTGTTAAAGAATTTTATTCATTGTTTCTGGAAATTAAACAGCTTATTTCGGGTTATGTTTTATGAGAACAGCAAGCTGAAAATGAGCTCTCTTATTACAGTGGGTTTTATTTTGTTAACTATCTTATGCAAAGGTTCCATCTATAACTTTATCAGTCACTGAAACAATAACCTATGGTCAATCCTAGAAGATACCACATGGTTCTAAAATAATATCCTTTCACCAGAAGTAATTTTTATTTCGTACTGAATTGATATTTCCAATGCCTTATTGCCACATAAAACTGCATCTATAATCAAGATGTGCCACTTTTTCTCAACTGTTACAGTCAGTGTAGTTAACCTTTTGCAAATTCAAGTGCAGTCTGAGACCAAGAATGTCTTGCATTAATTTATCGTAGAAATAATTCTTTCTTCTTCTGCACATAGAAGGACATAGTAGTTTAAAAAAAAAAAGAAGGACATAGTAGTTTACAGAACAAAATTCCTGAACTCATGTGGTTATATTTTAATGCCAAAGAGAGACATTAAATTTGTAAGCAGGTGAAATATTTTAAAATAATGTAAATTATTAAAAGGAAATAATTTAAAGGCTATGGGGCTAATTAAATTGAAAAAAATAATTTTTCTCATAGGTTATATAGGAATACTCACGACGGAGATGATTTATAAGGAGAAATCAGTGAGAAGAAGGACTGAAAAAGTCCATACCAAAGGAAAGGACAATGTAGGTGGAAGGGGTACACAAGTATGGTCAAACAAAACCATTTTGTCTTAGGGATTTAAGATTACCTATGTGGCTGAAATGGAATAAATATGAACATTAATGAAAAATATTTTAGATTGTTGACTACTTCTGCCGGAGTTGAATGTGCAATATTTTTCCTTAGTAAAAATCAGCACTACTATTGTATGCTGTTTGTTCTTGTTATGTGCCGTCGAGTCGCCTGTGACTCATAGCAGCCCTATGTACAACAGCCCTAAACTCCGCTCTGTCCTGTACCAATCGAAATGTCTCTGATACTCCCAGCCCAATTATCCCAGTCACTGAATCAATCCACCTCATAGAGGGCCTTCTTCTCCTCCGCTGTCCCTCCACCCTCCCAAGCATGATGTCCCTCTC
>NW_006399886.1:2258587-2260493 GCF_000299155.1 Elephantulus edwardii | reverse complement strand
GGATCATTTAACATTCTGCCGAAAGCATCCTTGATTATAGCAACTCGAGGTTTGAATTTGTTCTTCAGTTCCTTGAGCTTAAGATATGCTGAGCGTGTTCACCCCTTTTGATTTTCTGACTCCAACTCTTTGCACATTTCATTGTAATATTTTGCTTTGTCATCCCTTTTGAAATCTTCTGTTCAACTCATCTACTATTGTATAATCTATAAAAAAATATTTAAGATAATTACAAGTATGTTTTGTTGTTATGTGGTGTCAAAGCACCTGTGACTCATGGCGACCCTATGTACAGCAGCTCTTAACCCTGCTCTATTCTGTGCAAATCTCAATGTTTCTGACACAGCTACCCTGATTACCCCAGTCACTGAATCAATTCACCTCATATAGGGTCTTCCCCTGCTGCACTGTCCATCTACTCTCTCAAGCATAACGTAACTGTTCAAAGATTGGTCCCTCCTCCCAACATGTCCAAAATATGTCAGATGAAGCTTCAAAATCTTTGCCTCCATGGAACAGCCTGGTTTAACCTTCTCTAGAACAAACCTGTTTGTTTTCTTACCAGTCCATGGTATAGTCAAAAGCTCAAAGGCATCAATTCTCATTCTGTCATCCCAAGTTTTGTCCAGTTCTCTGATGTATAGCAAGTGATTGCAAAGACCATGGCCTGTATCTGGAACACTTTAGTCTCCAGAGTGACATTATTGCTATTCAGTACTTTGGAGAGATGCCTAACAGCAGAGTTTCCCAATTTTCTGGCTGCTGGTGCCAAGAGTGTTGATTGTGGAGTCAAGCAAACTAAAGCTGCTAACAATCTCAATCTATTCACCATCTATCATGATGTTGCCAGTTGGGTCAGTGGTGAAAATCTTTGTTTTCTTAATATTGAGCCTCAATCCAGATTGAAGGCTGCAGCCCTTGACCTTCTGCAGTAAGAGCTTCAGGACCTCCTCATTTTCAGCAAGCAAGGGTTATGTCATCTGCATAACAGAGATTGTTGATGAATCTTCCTCCAATCCTGATGCCACAGTTCTTCTCATAGAGCCCAACCTCCCAGATACTCTGTTCTGCATATTGATTGAAAAGGTATGGAGATAGGATGCATCCCTGGCATACACCCTCCACAATTCTGAAACATACAGTGTTTCCTTGTTCTGTTCTGATGGCTGCCACCTGGTCAAAGTACAGGTTTTGCATTAGCTAGCATGATCAGGTATTCTGGGATTCCTATTCTTCTCAGAGTTAGCCATAGTTTATTGTGATCTGCTCAGTCAAAAGCCTTTGAATTGTCGATGAAACACAGATTGACATTCTTCTGCTACTCCCTGCTTTCAGCCAAGATCCATATAACATTAGCTACAATATCTCTAGTACCATAAACCTTTCTAAATCTAGCCTGCACTTCTGGCAGTTCTCTGTTGATATGAGGTTTCAGTTGTTATTAGATAATCTTCAGCAGAATCTTCCTTGCAAATGATATTCATGATATTATTCAATAATTTCCACACTCTGTTGGGTCACCTTTATTTGGAATGGGAACAAATATAGATCTCTTCCAGTAAATTGGCCAAGTGGTTGTCATCCAGATTTCTTGACACAACTTGGTGAGCACATCTAGAGCAGCATCTGTTAGTTGAAATATGTCAATTAACATAGTAACAATTCCTAGGGCCTTATTTTTTTACCAATTCTTTCAAAGCAGCTTGAACTTCTTCCTTCATCACCATAAACTCTCTTGCACATATGTTGTTTCATAAAATTCTGTCTGTCAATACTTTCATCTGTTTTTTTAAATGCTTCCTGGATCATTTAATATTCTGCACAAAGGGTCCTTAGGTATTGCAACTCAAGGTTTGAATTTGTTCTTCAGTTTCTTGAGCTTAAGAAATGCTGAGCTATTTTAGCC
>NW_006399886.1:2237311-2254432 GCF_000299155.1 Elephantulus edwardii | reverse complement strand
ATATGTTGCTGTTTTGTTGTTAGGTGCTGTCAAGTCAACTAAAATTCACATTGAATCTATGATAATGGATCTGAATCTTTCCCCATTTCATGATATCTTCATCATCTCTGATATACTTGAGACCTTTGTTACAGTCACTGTGTCAATTCATCCTGTTGAGGGTCTTCCTTTCTTTATCTCTTTCAAATATTTGTGAAAATAGCAGAGAAGTAGTTACATTATGCATATATATTGAAAATATACAAATAAATTATATATGTATATGAAAATATATTTTATATTGCAGTCATAAATCAATTGATCTTGCAATTAAGATGCATTAATAATAATGGGTGATTGAAAAGAAGTATCGGTAGTGAGAAAATATGGAATTCATGACAAAAATGAGACTGGAGATAGAATGATAGAATTCTGCACAATCAATGATTTATTAATCACTAATACCTTTTATAAGAAACATAAACACAGGCTATAGACATGGATTTCACTTGATGGTGTGCACAGGAATTAGATCGATTATATCTGTGGAAGGAATTGCTGGAGAAGTCCAATATCAGCAATGAAAATTAGGCAGGTGCTGATTGTGGAAAGACCATCAACTACTCATATGTACATTCAAATTAAAGCTAAAGAAGATTAAATCATATCCACAAGAACAAAAGTTTGATCTTGAGTATATCCCCCCTGAATTTAAAAACCAACTCAGGAACAGATTTGAGTCCTTGAACACTAATGAATGAAGACCAGATGTGCTGTGGGAAGCTATCAAGAATATTGTTCATAAAGAATATAAAAGGGTTTTACAAAAAAGGAAGAAGAATAAAAGGCAAATGGTTGTCAGAAGAGATTCTGACTATTGCACAAGAATGCTGAGAAACTAAATCAAAGGGAAGAAATCAAGATGTTAAGGAACTGAAGAAAAGATTTCAAAATGTAGTTTGGGAAAACAGGCAAAATGTTATAAAGAAATGTGCAAGGAGTTGAAGTTGGAAAATCAAAAGGGCTGAACTCAGCTTGTGTCTCAGTTCTCATTTTCTTGGGATATATTCCAAGTAGTGGAATACCTGGGTCATACATCATTTATATATTCAGCTTTTTGAGGAAATGCCAAACTGCCTTCCAGAATGGTTGCACCATTTTACAATCCTGCCAGCAATATGTAAGAGTTCCTTTCTTGCCACATCCTCTCCAATATCTATTACTTGCTGCCCTGTTAAACTTTGCCACTCTTACTGGAGTGAGATGGTACCTCATTGTGATTTTGATTTGTATCTCTCTTACTGCCAGTGATTTGGAGCATTTTTCCATGTGTCTGTTTGCCATTTGAATATCTTCCTCTGTGAAGATTCTTTCCATGTCTTTTGCCTATTTTGTAATTGAGTTATCCATCTTTTTCTTGTGGAGGCCCAGGAATATTCTGTAAACTTTTGTTATAAGACTCTTGTCTGAGATGGTATTATCCAATATGTGTTACCAATTAGTAGGACTTCTTTTCACCCTGTTGTAAAAAGGTTTTGATGTGCACAGAGATTTAATTTTTAGAAGGTCCCATGCATCAATTTTATCCTCTTTAGATTGTGCATTTCTGGTTGTATTTGGCAGTCTCTTTATATCTTGTCAGAGAAGCATTATTCACCATTGCAAGAATATGGAAACAGCTCAAATGTCCAACCACAAACGAATGAATTGAGAAATTATTGTACATTCACACAATGCAGTACTACACAGCACGCAGGAGAAATAACTTTGTAAATTATTACCTAATTTGAGAGGGATTGGAGAGCCTTATGCTGAGTGAACTAACTCAGTCGACAAGGATAAATATTGTATAAAACTGTTACTGTAGATTGAATATAAGGATCCATGAGGGGTGGGAGAGGCTGGAAGCAGAGGGACGTGGATGTGCAAGTTGGAGGATTAATCATTGTTTTGTACAATTTGATGAGTGATGGGGATGAAAGAAATTGAAAGCATTTATATTCGAGTTTTGTAAATTAACAGGAAAATTTAAAAAAGAGCTGAACTCACTCAGCATTTCTTAAGCTGCAGGAAATAAAGAAAAAGCTCAAGCCATCAGTTGCAATGCTAAGGAAGCTCTAGGTAGAATATTGAATTATTAGGAAAACATTAAAAGATGGAACGAGTATACAGAGACTTTATACCAAAAAGAATTGGATGCCACAGAAGAATTTCAAGAAACTACATATGATCAAGAGGCAATGGTGATGAAGAAGGAATTTCAAGATGCTCTCAAGGACTTGATGACAAGTAAACCCCCTGGAATTGTTGGAATAACAACTGACATATTTCAAAAACCATTTGCTGCCATGGATATACTCATCAGGTTGTTTCAAAAATATTTAGGACAACTATCTGGCCAAAAGACTAGAAGAGATCCATATTCATTCTCATTCCAAAAAAAGTGACCCAACAGAGTGTGGAAATTATCAAACAATATCACTAATATCACACTCTTGCAAAATTCTGTTGAAGATAATCCAGAAATGACTGAAACAGTACATTATCAGAGAACTACCAGAAATACAAGGTGGGTTTAGAAGAGGTTGTGGCACTTGAGACATTTTTGCAATTGTGGCTAATTTTTAGGAAAATGGGAATCCTAAAACACTTGAATATGCTTCAGAACCTCTACTTGGAACAGGAAACCATCCTCAGAACAGAGCAGAGAAACATTGCATGGCTCAAAATCAGGGAGAGTGAGTCAGGGATGCAGACTGTCTCCATACCTTTTCAATCTCTACGTAGAAAAGATCATTCGGGAAGCAGGACTTTATGAGGAAGTATGTAGCATCAAGATTGGAGTAAGATTCATCACCTACATTATGCAAGTGACAGTCTTGCTTGCTAAAACTGAGCAGGACCTGACGCACTTGCAGCAGAAGGGCAGGGACTGTAGTCTTCAATGTGGATTGAAGCTCAACATCAAGAAAACAGAGATTCTCACTACTGGGCTAATTTATAGCATAATGATAGATAGAGAAGAGATTGTGATTGTTCACAATTACAGCTTACTCAGCTCCACAATCGACACTCTTAACACCAGCAGTCAATCTGCTGTCAGGGACCTCTCCAGAGTACTGAAAAGCTATGATATCCCTCTAGAGAGTAAGATGCACCTAATCCAGGCAATTGCCTTTGCAATTACTTGCTATGCATCAGAGAGCTGTACAATGACTAAGGACCATGGGGTGGGGGTGGGGGAGTCCTTTGAATTATCGTGCTGGAGAAGAGCCTTGAACATATCATTGACTGCCAAGAAAAAAAAGTCTGTCTTGGAGAGGGTGAAAACCCAAGTGTCTCTCTGGAGGCTAGGGACAGCACAGAAGAGGAAGACCTTGGATGAGATGCACTGATAGAGTAACTGAGGCAATGGTGTTTGGTGTATCAAAATTAGTGTGACTGGTTCAGGAAAGGGTAGAGTTCAAAGCTACTGGACATAGGGTTGCTATGGATTGCAGACGGCTTGATAGCACATAACAAAAATAACACAGAATATATGTGTATATATAATATATACATATATATGTATATGTGTAAGTCTATCTATCTATCTATCTATCCATCTATCTATCATCTATCTATCTATCTATCTATCTATGTTGTTAGTTGCTATCAAGTTGAGTAGGGCTCACAATGATCCTATGAACAGACCTGAACTCTGTGCTATAATGTGGCATCCTCACAATCTCTGACATACCTGAGCCCATTGCCGCAGTGACTGTGTCAACCCACCTGGTTGAGGGTTTTCTTCTATTTGCTGACCCTAAGTCAATGCATCTTGTTGTGAGTTTTCTTCTTCTTCACTGACCTTCGACTTTACAAGTATGATATCATCCTCCAGGGACTGATTTGTCTGATAACATGTTCCAAATATGTGAAATGAAGCCTACTACCCTCTCTTTTAGGACTATTCAACTTTCTTTTAGTCTACAAAATATGTAGTCTGAGTTGAATATGAACCCCCAAGGAGCTGAGTACATATTTATTTCCTGTAAAAACTGTGTTGAAAACTCCAAGAAAAGTACTACCCAATGCTTCGTTATAGCCATTTAGATGGCTTCATAAGTAAAAATGAATCAGAAACACATGCAGTTCATTTCACTAAAACTCCACTAGGATTAACATTTAAAGGAGGGAAATTTTTGGCAAAATTCATTTTTATCCTGAATCTAATTATTTTAAATATTTGAGTGTAACAAAGCCAAATACAATGGCTTCACACATTCTTAAAAAAATTACTGTGGTCATATTTTTAAGAATTTCCTCAGGAAGATGTGGTTCAGGGATACCCTTCTCTCATGCTGGTATTCATACCAACCAAACTTTTTTTTAAACCATTAGAGTTGCTGGATCATCTACCTAATTCTAAAAAGTTTCCCATTTTATCAGAATTCCATAGATAAACTCCTTGATGGGAAAATCATAAGTTTTACAAAATTTTAAATTTTGGCATATGAAGCCAAGCTTTCAGGACAACTACTTGCCCTGAATCAATGGTGATGACAAATCATTTTTATTATATTCATCTTGGGAATCAACTGTTTAAAAATGAAGTAAATAATCCTTTCCAAAATATTTTATAGAATGTGTTCATATACCAGTGGGAAATAGAGGTTTAACGAAATTATATGGATGAGTTTGACTTTAAAACTTTCTTTGCTTGAATCAAGATGGATAACTGAGCCAAGAAGTTCTTCAGACTATTCTTGTATTAGAAAAAGAAGTATCTCCACATATTATATTGTTTGAAGTGATTTTGCTATACTTCGTTGAAGAAAGGAAAAATTTAAAATTAAAAAAAGATACCATTTATTCAATGAAACAAGTCAGTAAAATCTAGCATGATCTATATCGTCTTACTTTTCAAAGCTATATTATCCATATAGTCACTCACTCATTGCCATTTAATCAGAACCAATACTAAGCTTTCCTTTCAGTGGATTTTCAGAGGCAGTAAATAACAGAAGAGGAGATTATTTTTCTCTGACAGAGTAACTGGTGGACTCAAACCATGTATAGCTCATTATAAATAGGCCTCCAGAGCTCCCTACTAGAGCAATTTATTACTAATGTTGGTAATAATTATAATTTCCTAATAGTATCTTACTAAGATGATAACAATCTTGAATGTCTCAATATATTATTAATAAGAAACTTTTTTAACAAGTTTGTTAGCTTGTTTGTTTGTTTTGCTTATTAAAGAATGGCATGTCTCCAAAGTTGTTTAGGAAATCCACTCAGCAAAAATTAAAGAAAAAAATAAGAGAGCTTTTTACTATTTCAAATGAATAAATTTTTCTCCAAATGTGCTGATAAATGCAATTTTTGAACCCAATAAAAAGAAACCATACTTTTAAAAAAAATAGGTTTTGTTGATAATAAGATCAGGAGAATGCAGAACCTGAATGAAAAATAAGTGAAGGAAGTCTGAATCCCAGATAAGTATGTTAAACAAAATTAAACAAAAGTGGATGTGATATTAAGACTTGCCAAGCATTATAGGTTGATCAAAGACAAGAAAAATGAATGGAATAAATATAGGCACGTAGGGTATGTTGGGGGTGGGGAGAATGAAATAAATGAAAATAAGTAAATCTCTGTGTGTAAGGATGTATGAAAAGAAATTCCACAGATCCTGAATGTTATCCATCATGTGAAGTAGCCAATTTGGAGGAGTCACCTGCAGCTTTAACCCAGGAGTTGTCTTTGGAGTCTTGCCAAGGAAAATAGTTAAGAAAGATTGCCCAACCTGCTGTAGGTAGGGTTGAAGCAGGAGCAAGTTGTAAAGCTTTGCTGCGTTAAATATTATCTGTTCTAATGAATATATAGTCATATATTAGTGCTCTTATGAAGGTTGCATTCTATAAGACTACACAATTTAGTCAATTACTTCATACTGAAAAATACAATTGGCATCCTATTGATTCCTGGGGTCTTATATTTTTGCGAATAACTTCAATGCAGCTTGCACTTCTTCACTCACAATAATTTACTTTTGCTTTTATCCTACTTCCTGAAATATTTCACTGCGGACCAATTCTTTTTGGTACAGTGCCTTTATGTATTCCCTTCATCTTCTTTAGATGCTTCCTGGATCATTCAAAATTTTGCCCATAGCATCTCTCAATATTGCAAGTTGAGACTTAAATTAGTTTTTCAGTCCTTTCAATTTGAGAAATGTTGAGGGTATTCTTCCAATTTTATTCTCCAATTCCAGCTCTTTACACATTTTATTATAATACTTTACTGACGATGATCTTCTCCAGCTGCCTTTGAAGTCTTCTGTTCATCTCTTTTATTTCAGCATCTCTTCTTTTGTGGAATTTTCAGTCTCTTCTGACATCCATTTCAATCACCATCACCTGCTGTACTGCACAATGAATAAAGATGGCAGGGGAAAGATCACTGATTTTTGCGATGTGATGTTAGAGAAGAGTGCTGAGCGTCTATGGACTGTCAAAAGAACAAACAAATATGTCTTGGAGAAAGCACAGACAGAGTGATCCTTAGAGGAAAGGATGATGAAACTTTCTCTCACATCCTTTGGGCATGTTGTTAGGGAAAAGAATAACATATTTGGAAAGGTGGAGAGTGACTGAAAGAAAGGAAGACCCTCAAAGAGATGTGACTGCAACAATGGCATCAAGCATATCAGAAAGGATAAAGGTAGCACAAGATAGTACAGGTATGATAGGCTTTATCTTCGATATGACTTCTCTAGCCCTTATTTGATGTTGCTATGCAGATGGGCACACGTGATTGCTGTGATGTTAAAAACACTGTGACACTGATGTGTCAAATGCGATAATGGTCACCCATGGTGGACAGCTTTTGATGGAGCTCTCCAATTAAAACAAGCTTGAAGCAGGAGTGGCATCCACTTCTGAAATAGCTTGCCTCTGGAAACTTTATGAACTTGGAGAAACGATGAAAGTTATACAATTGTTCAAGTCTTTCATTCATAGGGTCACTATAAGTCATCTATGACTCGATGGCACTTAACAACAAACAACATGCAGATGAACAGGACTATGCAAATGAAGCATGTTAATCTTTCCATAAGGTTATTTGCTATCTGTGATTCAACAAGGAGATTGAACAGTCTCAACAATCTACAAGAGGATTGGCTAGTCTAAGTGAAAATCGAAGAGCTGCAGATACAGGGAAATTGTCCCTCACCAGAAGAAACTCTTCCCCTACCACAAGAGGAACACAACCACACCCAACCCAGTGGCATGTAAGACACCCTGTGAGACAGAAGCGACAGCAATGGTTGCAGGGAAGAATTGATGAGAGATGAGATTTGAGTGGCAGAGATTAATAATGGCAATATTGAGAAGGTTGTTGGACAATGGAAAGAGGGCAACCAATTGATATGACTGACGACATTGGAACTCCATGAGGCTGAGGTGTTTATGTGCACATTTTGTGAGCTATATTGGCTGTTTTATGTCATAAATCTGAATTATAAACTTTTGAGTCCCCCAATATGCATCTGTGTGTTCAATGAGCTATCACATAGGATTTTAGAACCAACTAAGCAGTAAGATTGGTGTTGAGATTAGTCAAAAGAAGAATGGGGAACATGCCTGAGCTCCTGGAGATTAGTTTTGTGTACTGATGCTGTGGATAGGATAGTTTGCCCCTGTGCAGCTGATAAAAATCAGATGTGGCTCTCTACGTGGCACTTGTTCTTTTTATAGTTGGTGACAGAAGTAGTGGGATTAGATGTGATAGCTCTAGACTCATGTAAAGGTGAGATTTTGGGAAAAGTTAGGAGTTTGCGTTAAATGGGGGAAAAAATCAGGCTTAGGTCTGAGACAAGGCATAGCCCTAGGCCATATAAACATCTGTGGGTAAAATTCCCTGAAGGTGAGGAATTTGAAACTATTAATCCCTTGAAAGTTTGTGTGTTAAAGATTTTGTTTAACATTATGAATATTTCTGAGTGGGTGTTTTTGGTTATTGTTGTTTATATAGCAATGTTAAAATATATAAGTAATTAAGATTTTTGCTGATGTAATGTAATGATTACTGTTATTGTGTAGGCATCTGACGGCATGGATTACAGAAAACTGACTGACTCTGAGAAGAACGGGAATCCTAGAACAATTGATTGTGCTTATGTGAAACGTGCACTTGGACTAGGAGGCTGTTGTCAGAACAAAGCAATAAAACACTGCATGGTTCAAAATTTGGAAGGGTGTATGCCAGGAGTGTGTCCTATCTCCATACCTTTGCAATCTATATGCAGAACAAATCATTCAGGAGGCTGTGCTCTATGAAAAGGAATGTAGCATCAGGATTAAAGGAAATCTCATAAACAATCTGCATTATGCAAATTACACAACCCTACTTGCTGAAACTGAGGAGAACCTGAAGCTCTTGCTGTCGGTGGTAAAGGACTGCAGCCTTCAATATGGATTGAAGTTCAACATCAAGAAAACATAGATTCTCACTACTGAGTGGATTGGTAGCATCATGATAGCGAAAAGATTGACACTGTTAACAGCTTCCTTTTTTTTTTTTTTGTTTTTGGCTTCCCAGTCAACATTCTTGGAACCTGCAGCCAAGAAATTAAGATGAATTGCATTTGGGAAAATCTGCTGTCAGAGGCCTCTCCAGAGTACTGAATAGCAGCGCTGTCAGTCTGGAGAAGAAGGTACATCTGATCCAGGTCATACTCTTTACAATTACTTCCTATGCATCAGAGAGTAGGACAATGACTAGAGATGACAGAAGGAAGATTGAGGCCTTTGAACTGTGGTGCTGGATAAGAGTATTGAATACACTACAGACTGCCAGGAGAAAAAACAGGTTTGTCCTAGAGAGGGTAAAACAAGGCTGCTCGTTGGAGGCAAGGATTCTGAAGCTTCATCTGATATGCTTTGGAGATGTTGCAAGGAGGGACCATTCCTTAGAGAGGGCAATTATCCTTGGGAGGGTGGAAGGATAGCACAAAAGATAAAGACCCTCAGTGAGATGGATTGACTCAGTGACTGAGGTAATGGGGGTAAGTGTGTCAGAGACAATAAGGTTGGCACAGGATAAAGAAAATTTTAAGACTGTTGTACGATCACTATGAGTTGCAAGCAACTTGACTGCACATAACAACAAAAACAAAAACACCTGAGAGTCAGAAAAGACCCTTAGTTGACCCTCTAATATGTTTTCAGGGACAGTTAATCACACGGGAGAAGACTGCCCATCCTTCTACCAGCTGGTGGATTTGAACCTGATGTCTTCGGAATTAAAGCACAACTTCTTCCTACTAGGCCACAAATGCTATCGTAAATCTTGAAAGTGTATAATCTACCCTATTGTGTACCATTGGATTGGGACTGACACATAGCTAGCCTTCCAGAGAGTTTTCAGAGGTAGAAGTTTGCCCATGCAATTGGTGGCCTCAAACCATGTGCCTTTGGAGTTGTGGCATGGCTTCTTGCCACTAGGCCACCTAATAAGAATGGGTAAATAAGAAATTTACCATCTAAAATGGGGGATATAAAAGCATAAGGAGTGAAGTGTCTGATTACATACTTTCATGATTATAGCTGGTATATATCATAAGGCATTTGTTGCAAAAGATCAAGAAATGCAACCTTTGGTATGGATTGCACCTCAATGTCAAGAAGACAAAGATTTTTAGCACTGGACAAATAGGCAACATCATGATGGATGAAAAGGAGATCGAAACGGTCAACAGCTTCATCTTACTTAGGTCCACAATAAATACCCTTAGTACCAGCAGTCAGGAAATAAGGAGACACATTGCAGTGGGATAATCTACAGTTAGGGGCCTCTCCAAATTACTGAGGAGTAATGTCAGTTTGAGGGCTAAAGTGCATCTGATTCATGTCATAGTCTTTCAAAAGACTTGCTGTGCATCTGAGAGCTGGACAATGAATAAGAATGACAAAAACGAATTTATGCCTTTGAGCTGTGCTGTTGGATAACACTGAACATCCCATGGACAGCCAAAAGAACAAACATATATGTCTTCATGAGAGTGTCTTTGGAGGTTAGAATGATGAGGCTTACCTCATATACTTTGAAGATGTTTCTAGGAAGGGTTATATCCTTAGAGAGAGACATGATGCTAGGAAGGGTGGAGGAGGGTTGGCAAAGGAGAGGAAGACCCTCAACCAAATGGATTGACAAGGGGATTTTAACAATGGGATCTTGTGTGTCTGAGAATGACACAGGATAGAACAAGGTTTAGATCTTTTGCTCATAGGGTCACTATGAGTCATACTCGATGTGATGACACCTAACAACAACTACAATATATCATAGGAAGAAATTTAAATTTTTCATATGTGAATTTTAATGGCTAGGGAAGCCTATGAAGTTTGTCTTTCAATATGACTTCTATAGCCCTTATTTGATGTTGCTATGTGGGTGGGCAAGATTATGCAAACGTGGAACTGTCCAGTCTCAACAATCTATAAGAAGATTGGCTAGTCTCACCAACTGATTGAAGAGTGTTGACTGCGGAGACAGAGAAATCTTCCCTCACCAGTAGAAATTCTTCCCCTACCTGAGGAGAAAGTCTTCCTACAACAAGGTGAAATGTAAGACACCTTAAATATAGGTCAACAGCAGCAGAGACAGTAAAGGTCAGATATGACACTCCCTTGCTCTTTTTACAACACGATTCTTCTTACAACAGGGTCCCCATGAATCATACTCAGCTTCATGGCAGTTCATACCTCACAACAAAGGCACTGCAATAACAGCTTCATACTGAATGAATATCTGGATGACTATGTATTAGTTTTGAGATGGAGTATAGAAGAAAGATAAGAATATAGAAGAATTGAGCTCTAGTTCTGATGAAACACTGCTTCTCAGGACAATTACACTGAGGTGCCGTTAACCTATGTCCATTCGTATCAACTCTTTCTACAGCAGAATGAAACATTACCTGGTCCTGTGGCAGTACCACAACATGTTTCTTTAGTATTCCAGCTCTAACAAGATCACAGCAATATTTTTATATTAGAAGCAATATTTTATCAAGACTACAGCCCAGTAATTCCAGAACTGGAAAACTCTAGTCTGTCCTTCTGACCTATAGAGCTGTTATAAGTAGTAATCAACCTGATAGAAACGATTTTTGGTGTTTGAACTTTTTTTTGCATTTGTATTAATGTCATACAAATTTTAATCATACAATTAAAAGAAAACAGAACATTAATTGTAATGGATTTTGAACATTTCTTCATGTGTTGTTTGCCATATGACTTTTCTCTTTGGTGAAGTGTTTATTCATATCCTGTGCCCATTTAGCAATGGAGTTATTTACCTTTTTCTTGTCGAGGTGCTGGAGTATTCTATACATTTTAGAAATGAGTCCCTTATTAGATATGCCATGGCCAAATATTTTCCCCAGACTGTGTGTTTCCTTTTTTACCCTGCTGGAGAAATATTTTTTATATACCCATATTGCTTTGATTCATAGATGGTCCCATTCATCTATTTTATTCTCTCTCGATTGTAGATTTTTTCCCCCCTTATGCTTCGAAGTCTGTTCATGCGATAGATTAGGGCTTCTAGAGTTGTTCATAGCTTTTCTTGAATGAATTTTATTGTCTATGGTTTTAATCCCAGGACCCTGATTCACTTTGAGTTGTCTTTTGTGTATGGTGTGAGGTGTGGGTCTTGCTTAAGTTTTCTGCATATTGTTTTCCGATTTTGTCATACCATTTGTTAAAGAGACTGTCATTTCCAAATCAAAACATCTGTGAGAAATCATCTCACCCCAGCAATAATAGCAAAGTCCAACAGGTCAGCAAACAACAAATGCTGGTGAAGATGTGGAGAGATCGGAACTCTCCATCATTGTTGATGAGAATGTAACATGGTACAACCACCATGGAAGATGGTCTGGCACTTGCTCAAAAAGTTGGATATAGTAATACCACTACTGGATATATACACTAAAGGAATATGTACAGTCATGTTTCTTACTGTGTTATTGCAGCCCAACTGCCCATGAACAGGTGAATGCATTTTAAAACTAAAATTTTCCACAGTGAAGTATTACACAGTATTATGAAAAACAATACACAAGATGGATAACCAAGAAGACATTATAATCAGTGATATAACTCTGTCACAAAATAACACCACTGTTATAAAATAGAATTGACATGGGGATTCAGAGGGAAAGTAGGAAAAGAGCAGATAGATAATGAACACTTCATTGAAACAGATAAGAGGAAAAACTGTCTAGAAGGAATGTATGACTAGACATTATATGTATGACAACAATCTGGAAAAAGAGGTACATTGCAAAGTGGATTGGGGGAAGGAGAAGGGAGAGGGAGGAAGGAAAATGTGAAACAATGAATTAATGAAAACCCAACTTTTCTGTAAACTTTCATTAAAATCAGAATAAGCACACATATGCACACACCAAAAAAATGTTATGTAAACTTGCCTGAGAGTAATTTTTTTTAGCACACAGAAGCAATTCTTTTTTTTAGAAGTAATTCTTATGTAACATACAATTCTCACATGTGTAGGAGCTTATATCTGTATCATAGTTTTGGGGTCGTTTAACCAGCACAAACCTTTAAAAGTAGTTTCTATTCAGAAAACTGAACACCTAAAGTTCCCCCTAAAATATTTATTCCTTTTCTTCTCTCTATATGTTGCTGATTCTTTAAGGAACAGACCTGTCTTGAAAGATTCTCCAGTTCCTTCAATATGTGCAAAAGTAGCTGAGTTAGCTAGTCATTCTGCCTAGGCACTTTGTTACAAGAAAGGGAATAAAGAGAAAGGGATTAGTACATAGATACAATGCTGATCATTAAATGTTCCTATGTTCAAGGATTTTCTCTATGAGAAAATGTCATATCTCTGTAACTCACTCATTCTGAGTGAAGTGACGGTTTCCATGATGTAAGATCTCTGGGTGGTACAAATGGTTTGTGTATGATTATCAACCTGAAAGGTGTGGTTCAAGGCCACTCATAAGTATCACAGAAGACAAACTAGTCACTCTACTGGTGAAAAAAAGAAAGTAGTCAAAACATTCGATATGGCTTTGTTGAATTTGATGCTGTCATGAGTCAGATCTTGATGGTAATGGGTTTGTCTATATATTTGTTTTCCATAATGGAGTTTCTCTTGGAAATCAGATTTTAATTAAAGTTTATAGAAAACTTGGATTTTCATTCATTCACTGTTGTACATTTTCAACTCTGTTCCACTGCCCCCTCCCCGACCCAGTTCACTTTTTTCTTTGGGAAAAAAAATTTTTTTGTATTGTTATAGAGTCCCTCACTTTACTATGCAGCACTTATTCTGGACTCTTGTCATGCCAATAATACCTAATTTTATATTCTTTTTATATAGTTTTTCTCTCATTTGTTTCAATGCCATGTACATTATTCCCTCTTTTCTTAGTTTCCTCTAAACCCCCATGTCAGTCCTGATTTATAACAGTGACATTATGCAGTATTTGTCTTTTTGTGAGTGAGCTATTTCACTCAACGTAATGTCCTCTATAGTCACCCATTTTGTATAATATTTCATGAATTCTTTGTTTTTCAGTACTACATCATATTC
This sequence comes from Elephantulus edwardii, assembly GCF_000299155.1. Classification (NCBI taxonomy): domain Eukaryota; kingdom Metazoa; phylum Chordata; class Mammalia; order Macroscelidea; family Macroscelididae; genus Elephantulus; species Elephantulus edwardii. Next base: position 2,240,833 of record NW_006399886.1, on the reverse strand, counting down.
CTTGTGTGAATTTACCACAGCTTCTTTATTCATTCATTTGTTGATGGGCATTTAGGTTGTTTCCAGCTCTTTGCTATTGTAAACAAAGCAGCAATAAACATGATGTTCATGTATCTGCTTGGGTGGCAGTTATAGTTTCTTTGGGGTATAATCCCAGTAGTGGAATTGCTGGGTCAAATGGTATTTCTATTTCCAACTTTTTGAGAAAGCATCATACTGCATTTGATAAGGGTTGCACCAGGAGATCAGAATGTTTTTACAACATTCCCCCCTGCCATGTCCTCTCTGTGGAAAAGCAAATTCTTTATATCAGGATTTTTATATCATTTGTGGGTTATGTTCTTCTCTATGTTTGCACAACTAACCCACCTGCAATTATCTTCAATATTGATGTTTATTTAATCATAAGGTGTCAACACAGAAAACTAAAAACTGGTAGAGAAAATAAAAAAGTGACAGGGATTGTGGACACAGAGATTCTTAGACTGACCTGTAATAACTAGGGGAGAAGCATTTAATGTGGTACTGTCATTTATTTCCTAAGAAAGACAGGGACTCTTTCTTTCTCGACACAGATAAACTGAGGAGCCCTGCATTTGTGGGAGTGAGTTACTACTTGCATACTAAGTTTACTGCCTGTCTCTGGTGCAGCTTTTATCAAAGCTGTTAGCTAGAAAGAGTGTACTGTTTCTCTTTCATTGTGTTTATCTCTCTTGTATTCCCACATGTGCTGTTAGCAGAGAAAATATAATTATTTATCACTGTAATTTAGCTTCTAGCAGGTTCCAATTATAGCACTTCACCAGAATGAATACTGACATGATTTTGCATTTGAACAATCCATCGAAAGGGCCCTGTAATTCTTGTTCTATCAGCTATTGTGTAGGAAGAGAACCGTTTTTTTTTCTCCTAAGAATTATATTGAGTTATTAGTTAAAATAAGATTATGTAATTCACTTTTTCTTGTTTCTTAATTTTCCATAGCACTGTGTAATATTACAATGCACTTATTTCAGGCTAATAAATCATTGTGAAATTCAAAGAATCAGATAAATGCTGAATCTCACTCTTTTTTTATCTGTTAAAGTTAAAAGTTAAAGTAGTTTAGTTTAAAGTATAAAAATAAAAAACCCAATATAATTAAAGAATTGAATCATTTAGAAATAAAGTTAACTGGACATTTTCCCTGATGCTGATTTATTTGTCTTTCTTACCCACACTTTTCTTTTATCAAGTCATTGTATGTACTATGGTAACCCCTGTGAAAAACTGAAGAATGATTTGAAAAATACTCAAGTGTAAATAATCATTATAAAAAAGACAACTTTAGCATGTATTTGAAATATTTTAATATAAAATATTTATTTTCTATTTATTATAAAATATATTTTATATAACAAGTCAGACAATGTGAAAAACATTAGCTACAAATGAATATTATTTCTCTCTGTGTGTGTATATATGTGTGTGGCTTTAACATTTCATTCTAATAGATTTTTTTATTTTTTAAATTTTTATTTTATATTGACTTGCTTACAAGGTTTATATACATTGGGTTTCATATTATCCTCCATTCACAATCATTCCCATTTATTACATTTTATAAAATCAATCAATAATGAAGTATTCCCACCATTAACCTGTCTTTTCAAGTATCACCAGATCTTCAATTTCCTTTACCCTGCCAATCTTCACTCCAGTGCCCCTCCTCTCTACTCCTCCTTGGCTCCTCATACACATTTTACCAATTATCTTTTTATTTCTACAATAACGGTATTAAGCAGTGTTTGTAGTTATGACACTAAGTTATTTCACTCAGCATAACGCTCTCCAGCCTCTCCCAAGTTCTTTAGTTATTTTAGAAACCACTGCTCTTGAGTGCTGCGTAGTATTCCATCATGTTACTATACCACAATTTCTCCATCTATCTGCTTTTTTTTGGACCTTTGGGCTTTTCCAATGTTCTTGGATTGTGAAGAACACTGCTATGAACATGGTGTTCAAATTATTCATTCATGTCTCAGTTCTAATTTCTTTTGGTATAGTCCTATCAGGGTAATACCTGGTCGTAAGGAATTTCTATGTTCAGTGTTCTTAGAAAACTCCAAACTGCCTTCCAGAGTGGTTGTACCATTTTACAATCCCACCAACAGTGGATAAGAGTTCTTACCTCTCCACATCCTCTCCAATATGTATTACTTTCTGTATTGTTAAACTTTATCATTGCTTCTGAGATAAGATGATATCTCATTGTGGTTTTTATTTGTATTTCTCTTATTGCCAGTGATTTTTTTCCTTATGTATCTGTTGTCCATCCGAATATCTTCCTTTATCAAAAGACTTTTCATACATTTTGGCTATTTTGTAATTGTGTTATCAGTCTCTTTCTTGTGAAGCCCTGCAGTAGTCTGTTAATTTTTATTATGATAACATTATCTAATATTTCTTATCACTCAGTAAGGGTTTGTTGTTCTTTTTTTTTTTCCACCTTGTTGGAAAAAGGGTTTAATGCAAACAGAGATTTAATCTTTCGTAGATCCTTTTCATCAATTTTATCCTTTCCTGGTTGTGCATTTCAGGCTATATTTGTCAGCGTCTTTATACCATAGGCTAGCCCTTATAAGCTTGACTCTACGATCTTTATGGTTTTGTGCTTTATCTCTAGGTCTCTCATCCACGTTGAGTTGATTTTTTTATATGGTGAGAGGTGTAGATCCTGCTTCACATTTGTCTATGTGTCTGTCATTGTGCCAGTAACACAGTGTTTTAGTTATTACAGTTCTATAGTAGGTTTTAGATCAAGGAGTACTATACCTCTCATTTCATTCTTGGTTTTCAGAAATACTTTGCTCATTTGAGGTCTCTGTCCTCTCCAAGTAAACTTGACAAAAGCTGTTGCTGTCAATTTGAAAAATGTAGTTAATATCTGTATTGGGATTATATTAAACATATAGATTGTTTTCTTAACTTTGAGATGTAATTCAGACAGAAGGCTGTATTCCTTGATCTTCAGTAGCATGTGCCTTGAAGTCCTCCTCATTTTCAGCAAGCAAAGTTGCGTCACGTAACATGGATTATTGATGAGTCTTTCCCTGATCCTGGTGCAACATTCATCTACATTGTGTGTCTAGCTTCCTTATTTGTTCGATATGCATATTTAATATGTAAGGAGAAGGATACAACCCTAGTGCACTCATTTCTTAGTTTTAAACCATGTAATGTTCCCTTGCTCCTATGCACAACAACCTCTTGATCTAGGCATAGCTTTTATATGAACACAATCAAGTGCTCTGGAATTTCCATTCCTCTCACTGTTAGTCATAATTTGTTATGATCCACACAGTTACATTGCAACTTTGCATAGTGAACAAAGCAAAACTAGACATTCTTCTTTCAGTCTTTATATTTAGCCAGAATCTATCTGACATCAGCAATGTTATCCCTGGTTGCATGATATCTTCTAAATCCTGCTTTAACTTCTGATATTTCCCTATCTATGTGGGAAGGGTGTACACTAGGGAT
>NW_006399886.1:2230974-2236431 GCF_000299155.1 Elephantulus edwardii | reverse complement strand
TGTTATTTTATCCATTTTTGAATGATTTCAGCAATGTTTTGCTTGCATGTAACATTAATGATATTGTTTGATATTTTCCACATCTTATTGGATCACCTTTCTTGGGAATGGGCACAAATACGGATCACTTCTAGTCAGTCGGCTGGCTAGCTGTTTTCCGAATTTTCTGGTGAGCACATCCAGACCTGCATCTGTCACTTGGTATCACATCAATTCCTGGGTCCTTATTTTTTTGCTAATACTCTCAGTGCAGTTTGAACTTCATTCTTCGTTATCATTGGCTCTTATTCATATAACACTTACTGAAATTTCTCAGGGTCAACTAATTATTTTTGTTTCAATGATTCTATGTATTCCTTCTATCTTCTTTTAATACTTCCTATATAATTCAAGATTATGCTCATATAGCATCTTTCAGTATTGCAATTCGAGGCTTGATTTTTTTTTAAACTTTGAGAAATTTCAAGCGAGTTCTTTTCTTTCTCATTTTATTCTTTGCTCCAGATTTCTCCAGATTTATTGTTAGGTACTTTGATATTGACTATGATTAATCATAATATTATAAGCAACAAAATGAAATATTGCTCTTTCTCATACCAACCTCACAATCTATGACATGCTCAAACTCATTGTTGTAGACACAATGTCAATATATTTCTTTGAGGGTCTTCTTCTCCTTTCATTGATCATCTTTCAATCATGATCTATTTTCCCACCAACTTTTGATAAAAATATTAAAGTATGTGACATGAAGTTTCACCAGCCTTGTTGATAAAGAACGCTCAAGCTGCATTTCTTCCAAAATAGATTTAATTTATGTCTTTTGGCCATTCATGGTATATTCAATACTCTTTAACAACACTACAATTCCAAGGCATCAATTATTCTTTGATCTTCCTTATTCTTTGTACAAATCTTGCATCCATATGAGAAAGCCACTGAAAACATTATAGCTTGGATATGCTGTATGTTAGTTAATCTTAATAAGCTGATATTCTTACTCTTTAGTACTGCATATTTCTACTTTGAGTGAAAGTCTGTAAATCATATTGGATTTTCTTTCAATCTTTGACTTGCATTTAGTACTTTAAAATGTTTATTGGCAGCTTTTGTCAAAGCAACAGTTCTTTGGAATTTGTAACTAATGCTGCTACCAGTTTTGACTGTGGATCTAAGAAAAATTAAATCACTGACAACATCAACATTTTCTTAATCTGTTATAATATCATCTATTGGAAGGTTTTGTCATGTGCCATCAAGCTAGAATCAACTAATGGCTGACCCTCCCGTAGATTTTCAAGGGTAGTTAATCATACAGGAAGATACTGCCCATCCTTCTCCTGAAAAGCAACTGGTAGTTTCAAATTGTGTGCCTTTGCATTGCAACGAATTTTTTACCATTAGGCCACCAAAGCTCTTTATAGTTGTGAGGATTTTTGTTTCTTGATCTTGAAATGTAATCCACATTGAAATTTTTATCTTCTTCATTGAGTATTTCAAGTTTTCTTTGCTTTCTACAATGAAAATTGTGTCATATCATAACATAACATATCGCTGAGTATTCCTCCATTCTTGATGCTGCATTTTGAGTTTCTATAGTATTGTTGCTGTTGTGTACCATAGAGTCTAAATTGACCCAAAGCTAACCCTCCAGCAGATTTTCAGAGGCAGTCACCCAGAAGGAGATTGTCCATCCTTCTTTGATGGAAGAGCTGGAGGCCTCAAATCTCATGCCTTTGGGATTGTAGTGAAACTTCTTACCAGTAGACTACCAGAGCTCCCTACTCATATATTTTGCCTAACCTGAAAAAGATTTCCATTAGAAGCTGAGCCACAACAAAGCCCTTTTCAGATGTGTGAGAAACTTCTTTAGAACTATACCTATAGATTATTTTTTGGTTCATAAATATGAGGACTGGGTGTTTATGTTTTTTATGACATCTTCCTCCCTTAAATCTTGTTACAATGTTGGCACTTTACTCACCTGACATGAAAAAAAAAATAAGAGAAGAAAAAGAAAAAAAACAGAACTAAAACAACTATAGCTATATATCTAATCTATTGTAAAATAGTAAAAAGTTTAGGATGTCATTTAAAATATTTCTATGTAGGGTCAATAGACAACTTTACAATTGGGTAGCAAATCATTGACTAGTTAATCAATCTGATGAGTAACTAAGATATCCAGGATGTTTAATTTCATGAGTAAATTTAAAATTTCTGGTTTATTGATGATACCACTGAAATAGATAAATCTGATAAAGAAGCATATGTGCTCAAACATCTAACAGACAAATCATGCTAAGACAATTGTAAGATCATAAACCAGGATTACAAGAGCTCTGGAGTATTAGAAACAAGACATATTTATTAATCTTTGCTTGTTTTCTGAAATAATAAATTTCAACTGTTTCAGTCAGTTTAAGCATCTAAAGACAACATAAAACTTGAGCCACTGTTTCTAAATATTAATTAAAATTTAAAGCATAACTATAATTTTTGAAAATTATACATATACGAATATACAGCCTACAGGTTTCTAATATTTAGTATCTCAGACAAGAAAATTGTCTTTGTTTATATTATTATTATTATTATTACTTAGCATTATCTGTATTTCACTGGTTCTGTCTCTTTAAAGAATTCTAAGACATTTTAGATAAGAATAATTGGTAATAAGAATACCCAGAAATATGGTGGTTCTGTTGTAAAATCAGTAATGTTCCTTACAGATATTATATTTTTAAGATAAAATTAAGTAATTTTCCTTAGAGATATTTAGATTTTTAATATAAACTCAGTCACCGTCCCTAGAGAGATTTTTAATTGCAAAAATAGTTACATTAAAATAACTGTTCAGGCTTCTTTTTTGATATCTGTTAACCCTCTATTACGTATTTGAAATTCAGTTGATGTGTTTATCACAAACTCTGTATTTACCTCCATCTACATCCTTCTCAAATTACATTTTCTACTGTTTCACATAAAATTCTAAGACTAAACTATATCATCTATCTATCTATCTTTTTTTTATCTATCTATCTCTCTCTCTATCTCTCTATCTATAAAAAATTTGTTCCTATCAGTCATACATGAGAAAAGAGAATATTTATGCTCATTCAATGTGCAAATTAATTTCACACTGAAGATCATATGAGTTGTGTAATAACATCCATGAAGAGACAAAAGGTCACTACTAAGACAGAGGAGAAAGAAAAAACTAAAATGGGTGACAGAAAATATCCTGAAAAGTAGACTAGAGCATCAAGAAGAAAAAAAAAACACCGAAAACACCACATGTTAAAGTAAATGAACTAAAGAGATAATTTCAAAGTCAGATCAAGGAGACAAAGCAAAGAATTATAATAGAATGAGCAGAGATCTAAAATTGAGGAATAAAAAGGGAAGACTCACTAGGCAATTTCTCAAGCTGCATGAACTGAAAAACAAATTCAAGACAAGAGTTGAAATATTGAGAGATGCTATGGGCAAGATTTTAATGGTCCAGGAAGCATGAAAGAAAGACGGAGCAAATATACAGAATCACTGTACTAAAAAAATTGGCCAACATTGAAATATTTCAGGAAGTATCATGTAACCTAAAGACAATGGCAATGATTGAAGGAAGCTGTTCAAATGCACTGAAGGCATTAGCAAAAACATAAGGCCCCAGGAATTGATGTGATGTGATTGATCTGTTTCATCTGATAGATGAAAACTCTGGACATGCTCACCAGTCTATGCCAACAAATTTGAAGGACAGCTGCCTGAGTGGAAGAGATTCATATTTGTCCCCATTCCAAGAAAAGTGATCTGACAGAATGTGGAAATTTTCAAACAGTATCATTAATTTCAAGTGCAAGTAAAATATTGCTGAAGATCATTTTAAAATCAATAGAACAGTACATAGAGAATTGCCAGAAGTTCAAGCTACGTTTCGAAGAGGTCAAGGCATCAGGAAATTCTTTTGCCTAAAGAAATGTTAAGCGAGTTAGCCATTTTGATTTTCTGACTCCATCGCTCTTCATATTTTATTATAATACTTTACTTCACCTTCCCAAGCTGCCCTTTGAAATCTTCTCTTCAACTTTTATTAAATGTAGTTTTTTTGTGTACATCTCCATGCCTCTCCTTTCTGTAATGGTACTATGTTGTTCATCAATTTATTGTCTTTTGCTTTCCCTTTTCCCCATCTTTGTATGTGTTTATTGTCCATTAATTTTTATATCACCCTTCCTCCAGTCCCATCCTTAGTAATATTCCAAGAATAATTCTTGCATATCAATCTTCCATTAGCTTTTAATGATAGTGGGCTTATATAATAGTTGAACTTTATTGACTGACTTCATTCTGAAAAATGTCCTATAGGTTCATCTATGTTATGTAATGGTTTATTAATTTTTTACTATAAAATGGTGCAAACATTATAGAAAAAAAATTGACGCTTCCTTTAAAAGTTGTAAAAGGAAATACCAATTACATCAGCAATTCCACTAGTAGCCAAAATAAGCTACAACATGAATGTTTTTGTATTGTGTATCGTCAAGTCAGAACTAACTCATCTATGACACTCTAGCAGTAAACCAGAGGCAGTAAATCACGCAAGAACAGACTGCCCATCTTCTCCCACAGAGCAGCTTGTGAATTCAAACAGTGTATCTTTGGGATTACAGTGCAGCTTCTTGCCACTAGACTACCAAAGCTATATGTATTATATCCCATGTTGATTTTAACATTGGTTACATTAGCAAAAACATACGAACAATCTAAATTGCCATAAATGATGAATGGATTACTGTGGTAAACACAGAGAAGAAAATACTGCAAAAAATAAATTCTTCCCATTTGAAAACATTAATTTTCATGACATAGTAATTTTATTCAAAGTAGGAAGATTGGCAGATACATCTCTGTGTGCTTGCTGCCGTAAGTGTTACAAAAATTATGGAAACAAAATCTGTACATATTAAACCAATTTAATGCAGTCAAAGATTGAAGTCATATATAGAATTCAATAAAACTAAGACAATGCCATAAGGAGTGTATTGAAAATTTAGAAGTGAAAAAGGGAATCGCTTTTTTTAGAAACATAAAGGAAAATTTCTTTTAGATCTTACATTATCATCATTTGAACTGGATTTAGAAGAATGCATAGAACACTCATATGTTTCTGATGAGAGCAAGTGTCCCTATTCTTTTCAAAATTAGAAATAACTTTTTTGATCCATACTGTCCAAAGCCTTTGCATAGTCAATAAAGCACAAATAGACAGTCTTCTGATACTCTAGTCTTTACTTTCAGCCAGGACATCATCAATTATATATCCTTGGGGCCACGACCTCTTCTAAACACTGCTTGAACTTCTGGCTATTTCATATTTGTGTACTGTTGTAGTTGTTTTGAATAATCTTCAGTTGTATTTTGTTTGCATGTGATATTAATTATATTATTTCATAG
>NW_006399886.1:2228549-2230191 GCF_000299155.1 Elephantulus edwardii | reverse complement strand
CAAAATCTCTGTAAATGTTCACTAAAAAAATAAAATTTAATAATAATTAAAAAAAGAATGCCTCCATATTATTGAGGTGCAGTGATGATAGTTTGAAGCCCAAGGTGCATCTGATTCAGGCCACGGTCTTTTTTATCACCAGCTATGCATCTAACATCTGAACATTGAATAAGTATGACAAGAAAAATTGATGCCTTTAAGCTGTGATGTGGAGAAGAGTACCAAATATCCATGGACTGTCAAAAAGAAAACAAAAATACCCCAGAAAAACAAATCAATATGTCTCAGAGAAATTGCAGCCTGAGTATTCCTTGCAGGGTAAGAGGATAAAGCTTCATTGTACATACTTCGGACATGCTGATAAGAAAGGCTATTCCTTGGAGAGGAACGTCATGCATGGAAAGGTAGAAGAGCAGTAAAAGATGGGAAGACTCTCACCCAGGTAGATAGACACAGTAACTGCAGCAATGAACACTAGTGTGTCAGGAAGTATAAGGATGGCAGAGAATAGGATGGGGTTCAGATCTGTTATTCATAGGGTCACTGTGGGTTGTACTTGACTCAATGACACCTAACAACAACAGTAGAACACTGATAAACAGATAGAAGGCAGCTTTTGGATAAAGGTGGATATGGAAAGATTGGCTGAAAAATAAAGAATGCATACCATGTTTAAGGAAAGAACAGGAGAGTATATGTATTTTAGCCAGTTGTGAAAAGAAACATAATAAAATATTAAAGGATGATGCTCTCACTCTCTCATTGCTGTTGAGTTTATGTGTACTAATTCTTAGCTGACCCTCCAGCTTGTTTTTGGAGGCTGTAAGTAGCATTGTCCATTTTTCTCCAGCAAAACCACTAGTGGATTTGAATCACCCAAAAGGCTCAGCCTTTTAATTAGCAGTACAACTTCCTATAGGCTACACAGCTAAAGTGAGCTCAAATACAGAATTTCAAGTTTTCTGTTGAAACTGATAACATTAACAGTGTTATTGTTATTGCTCTTCTGTACCAGTGAGTAGGAACAAAGACATAACTGATCCTCTAACAGGTTTTCAGAGGCAATAAATCACACAGGAAGTGATTGCACATCTTTCTTCTATGGAATGACTTGTGGAGCCAAACCATTTGCCTTTAGATTGGTAGCTTAGCTCTTATCACTAAGCTACTAGAGCTTCCTAATAGTAATAATTGTTGCTGCGGTTGTTACATATCATCAAGTTGGCTGCAACTCATAGCGACCCTATGAACAGCAACTCTTGACTTTTTTTGTTATGTTCTGAGGCAACCTCACTATCTCCCACAAATCTGATCCCATTGCCACGCTCACCATGTCAATCCAGAACCTTCGTCTGCAGTATTGACCTTCTATCCTTCCAAGTATGATGTCTTTCTCCAAGGTCTAGCTCTTCCTGACAACATGCCTACAGTAGATGAGATGGAGTGTCAAAATCCTCGCCTCCAAGGAGCAACACTGGTTTTACTTTCGCCAGAACAGACCTGTTCAATCTCTTGCCAGTCCATGGTATGTTCAAAACTCTTTTCTAGCATGACAACTGAAAGGCATTATTTTTACTTCTGTTATCCTGATTCATTGTCTAGCTCTTAGATGCATAACAAGCAACTCAGAAGACCATGGCTC
>NW_006399886.1:2211369-2227934 GCF_000299155.1 Elephantulus edwardii | reverse complement strand
AAATACATTTACATATTTCAAAAAATATTATTACTAACAGATATGAAAGAGAAGTTATGTGTATCTTAAATCTGTGAACGCTGAACTCAGGTAAAGGAAAAATCTGTCAGAAATGGAAAATGCCAAAATTTCCCACTAAAATGAGTTATAGAAAAGTTTCAAGACTGCATCCTGTCAAGAACAAAAAATGTGTGAGATCTGAAAATCTGGCTTTCCAGATTTCACTGTACTTAGGATTTTATGACTCATAAGTCGCTGTTTTACCGTAAATATATGTTTACTTTTTAAAGTAGATAAAAACACAAACAGACCCTCAAAAGACAAGAGCAGTCTAATATGTATAAGGCAGTAACCCCTAGAGAACTCTGATGACCTGGTGGATAGAAAGTTGTGCTGCCAACTCAAAGATGAATAATAGTTCAAATACACCACTTGCTTTGTGAGAAAAAGATGGACAATCTCCTCTTGTGTGATTTACAACCTCTGACAGCCTGCTGGAGGGTCAGCTATGGGTTGGCCCAGCTCATTGGCAATAAGTGTCAATTACTAGATATTTTCCCTTAATAAATGTTAGGTCATTTGATTTTTACATAACCATATGAGAAATCTATTTTGAGCCTCTCCCCCCCTCTAGATGAGAAATAGACAGCCAAACTTAGTTGTCAATAAACTAAATAAGATTTAAAACCATCTAAAATTTCATGATCAGGACATTGGTGACAGCATTGCATCATGAAAAGAGGTTACTATTTCAACATTCAAATTATTTCGCAAGAAGCAGTGGTAAATACAATATTGTAACAAAAAATACCTCATGCACTTGCTGCAGAGGGTCAAGGAATGCAGCCTTCAGTATGGACTGAGGCTCAATGTCAAGAAGCAAAGATTCTCACCACTGGACTAATCGGTAGCATCAGGATGGATGGCAAAGAGTTTGAGATTGTTCACAGCTTTAGTTTGCTCGGCTCCACGGTCAACACTCTTGGCACCAGCAGCCAGGAAATCAAAAAACGTATTGTGATGGGAAAGTCTGCGGTTAGGGACCTCTCTAAAGTACTCAAGAGCAACGGTGTCTCTCTGGAGACTAAGGTCTGCCTGATACAGACCATGGTCTTTGCAATCACTTGTTATGCATCACAGAGTTGGACAATGACTAGGGAGGACAGAAGGAGAATTGAAGCCTCTGAGCTGTGGTGCTGGACAAGAGTATTGAATGTTCCATGGACTGCCAATAAAACAAACAGATCCATCCTAGAGAGGGTTAAACCAGACTACTCCTTGGAGACAAGGATTCTGGGGCTTCGTCTGACATACTTTGGACATGTTGTAAGGAGAGACAGGTCCTTGGGGAGGGACATCATGTTTGGTAGGGTAGAGGGACAGCGCAGGAGGAGAAGACCCTCTATGAGGTGGATTGATTCAGTGACTGGGGTAATCGGGATGGGTGTGTCAGAGGCAATGTGATTGGCACAGGATAGAGCAGGGTTTAGGGCTGTTGTACATAGGGTTGCTATGAGTCACAAACGACTCGACGGCACATAACAACAACAGCAACAAATATGGAGCCTCCTAGAATTAAGTTCTGCTTTTATATTATAGATCAAAGTTTAAATATTTAAATTTATTAAAATTATGTTCAACATTTCCAGGGAACAAGTCTTTTGGGTGTTAAAACTCTTGCCACAATTTTGCATAATTTGTTGCTTAGATTTGACTCATTGCTCAAAGTCTCTCCCAAAATTATAAAGTGACTTTTGACCTTCTCTCAGAATGACTAGAAAAAGGTCTTGATCTTGTTGAGATGGCTTGAATACCAGAAAACTGGTATTGTCAAAGGCTCTACAAAACTTTCCTTCAGCAGTCTATAGGGAATCACTGTCTCAATTCCCACAAAAATGTCTAAAACAATATGAAGATTTCATTTGTAATTACAGACAATTAAAAATATGCAATAGATATACACATACGTACACTCTATCCCTGGTGTGCACTTTCTTAGTATATGCAAGAGAAGAAAAAGCTCACCAGGTAAAAGAGCTTGAAACAACTCAGTATACTACAAACTCAGTTTGTAGGTAAACAATAAACTCCTAGAACCTTGGGAAGCTTGTAGCTGACTTTCAGCTTTCTTTACCTGACATAATTAGAATGAAATGTCAGCGTTTGGGGGCTGCTTCTGGATGATGGTACAAGAGAGAATCCATAGTCTACACTTTTAACAGGATGCTTTTTACCTAATAATTTCCGTGTGCGCCTCACAGGGAGAGTTAATACTGTTAGCACCAAACTAAAAAGGAACTTTATGATTTACAGCTCACAATTAAAAAATTTATCAAATTATCAAGCTTTCAAGCTTAATTTAAGCTCTATGGAAAGTACAAAGAGTGTCAGTGTCCCAAAGGGTTGTTGAAAAAATGCTTCAGGCAGGATGCTAACATCATGCTGCCCCTCAGAGTGAAGACATAATGGTGTGCACGGCTAAGATTGGCCTATACCTTTCTAGTGAGGAGCCTGGGCAAAGGGGAAGGAGCTCATGGCTAAGAAAGCGATACCTCCCGGAAGACAAGCTCCAAATTATTGTGCATTTTTCAATAACTGAAAAATTGATTTTTACTGTAAAAGAATTTTGAGCTAGGGATTTGATTGTTATTCATTTGTATTTTACCTCTCCTGGTTTCGGGTGGTAACTTAAAAAAAAATCAAAACACAAAAACACACAACCAAAAAAACAAACCACAAGGACTGTCACTTGAAAGTCAGTTTTTTTCTTATTTGATAATTGAATAAACCTACAAATGAAATATAAATTCAGAACTCATCCAGTGTGTCTACAGAAGATATCTGTCTAGTCAAGTGCAGAGGTTGGCATCATTGCAGAATAGAAAACCATAATAAGGGCTATTTAAGGAAACTTTGAAGAGGTTTATGCCAATCTGGAGCTGATGCCAAGACCTACGTCAGCAATGTCTGTATCTCATTGGCATCCCTGTGCAGAAAAGTGGCAGCTCATCTATCTTACCTCTTTTGTATCTTATGGGGAAACTTCAAGAATAATGACTGAGAAGGCTAGACAAAGATTTATTCTTATGCTCAAAACTTATAATTGTACAGCTATACCAAAGCATAAGTGAAAACTAGACAGTACAATTTTATGGACTAATACGTAATCCATTTTCTACTTGAAATTGATACATTTTTCTTCACTAAGCCCCATAACTTGATTACTTAAAAATAATTTTAAGCGTATATTCTAGATTAGATAGAATTGCCACTTCATTCCCACTTTCAACTCACTAGGAATGACAATACACTAATGACTTATTAAGTCGGTTTCATAAACCTCCTTCCCAATGCAAAGTAATTGTGATCTCTTTTTTTTTCTTTTTCTGCCGCTAGGTAGAAATACTCTGAAGATTATTTACTGAAATGAAGAAGATTTCTTTCTAGGATAAAATTGAGTCTTCCTCAAAATATTTGTGATGAATTGATGATTTTCCAAAGAGAACATAATTAAATATGCAAAGTTATTATCTTTTGCAGTAAATAATAAATGCAAATGATGACTCAGTTACTTTATAATTGTGTTTAATAATACTGTCACTTGTGTTTTGACTCACAGTGGTCTTATGCACAATAAAATGAAACACTATCCAGTCCTGTGTTGCCTTCTTTTTTAAAAAAAAATTATTGTGGAACAACATGTATAGGGATGCAAGGGCGTAAGGTTTGGGACCAGAAGAGTGAGGATGGGCAGGGATGAAATCACAGGGCTGCACAATTTGGTGGGTGGCAGGGTGGGGTGGGCTGAAGAAATGAGAAAGATCCAGTGGGAGCCAGAAGAGACAGGGTAATGGTAAACATAGTCCAATGGTGATCAATTTTATCTATCTAACTATCTATCTATCTATCTATCTATCTATCTATCTATCTATCTACTTGCTTATTAACAAAGAAATTGTCTTATTCACTTATGGGTTTCTCATTTGGGAACGGGGCACAGACTCTCTGGCTTCTTCATGCTGAACTGGGGCATTGATGTGAAGGGGGAAGGGGAGCTTACTTTAATACCTTACTGGTGGTCCTGGGTTAAAGCTGTATGCCTTTTTGTTCAGTTAGAAGATATTTTCCTGATGTTTACTACCCTCTGGACTGCAAAGTGTTTGTCAAGGTGGGCCCAGTGGGGATAGCTGGCTGAACTCTGAGGCTCCGTCCTCCTTCACTTCCTTAGCTGGTAGTTGTTGTTGTTGTTTTGTTGTTGTTTTTATGTGCCATTGAGTCGTTTGTGACTCATAGCGACCCTATGTGCAACAGCCCTAAACCCTGCTCTATCCTATTCCAAATGTATTCATTGTCCCTGACACACCCATCCTGATTACCCCAATCACGGAATCAGTCCACCTCATGGTAGGTCTTCCCTTCTTGTACCATCCCTCCACCCTCCCAAGCATGATGTCCCTCTCCAAGGACCTGTCCCTCCTTATAACATGTCCAAAGTTTGACAGATGAAACCCCAGAATCCTTTCCTCCAAGGAGCAGCCTGGTTTAACCCTCTCCAGGACGATTCAAGGTTCAGGTGTGGAGCAAAACTCAGTGTTAAGGTTAGCTGTAGGAAAGGGAGCAAATGTAGAGAGAACAAACTTGTGAGTTACAAAGAGAAGGGCTTCGGAGGTGTTACCTACAGGTGTACTGGGGGAGAAAGTGGAGGAACGTGGCTTAGATAAAATTGTTTGTATACCATAGGCAGTTTTCCCCAGCTACCTGAAGGCTCTTCCCAAGGGCTGGACAGCTTCCTCAGAGGGACCTGATGGCACATCTTGAGGGCTAAAGGGTCTCCCCAGGGGCTGGGAGGCACACCCTGAGGGCCTGATGGCTCTCCCTGGTGGCCTGATGGCTATGCATTCTTCTTAATATTTGCTGTTTCAGTTCAATGTTGCATCTGTGCCAAATTATCTCATTAAGAGTTTTTCTTTTGTTTTGTAGATAGTCTGCTTTATCAAGTGTAATATTATTCATCAAGGCCTGAATTCTTTTTATAAGAATTTCAACGTATCTGAAGTGACTACTCACCATGCTCTTTTATAAGGAGCAATCTGGCTGCACTTAATCCAAGATAGGTTTGTTTGCTTTTCTAACAATCCATGGAATATTCGTCATTCTTAACCAACAACATAGTTCAAAGACATAAATTCTTTTTTTTTTGCTCTTCTATTTTTGTTGTCCAGATTTCTATACATATGAGACAATTGAAATTATTATGGCTTGCATCAGGAACCTTTTAGTAGCAAAGCGAAATTTTACTTTTTAACACTTTAAATAGGCCTTTTGCATCAGATTTATTCAACGTAATATGCCATTTCATTTATTGAATAATGTTTCCACGAGTGTTTGTTTGGATCTAAGTCATTTACAGGTCATCTGTTTAATGACCTTTGCTTTCTTTATGTATGATGCCCTTCATATTTTCTCATTACTTAATTAACCATAAGCGCTCAATGCCTCAAATACATTATTGAGATGGCCTTTAAATTTAGGTGAGATATGCTTAAAGTAGTACTCTGACTTTTACGGACTTACAATTTTTTCAGCTTCAGCTGAAATTTTCATATGCAATTGATGTTATCTTCTGCAATTGGCCTCTGGCCTTGCTCTCTACAGATGCAGCTGTTTTGATTTTTATGTCTTCCATCCAGCAACTTCTGTGTGTATAGGCATTGTTGATGTTGTTGGGAAAACAAAAAAGCAAATTTGAAATGAATGAGTTGTTGGCCTTGCAAAGTTCATTTTGGGATCTCCATACCTTTTTAATGATTGAGATAATGTTTTCCAACTACAGATCCTTTTTTAGGATCCCAGATGGCATAGTGTATAATATGTTTGGCTACTAAGCAAAAAATTTGGTGACTTGAATCCACTGCTACTCAATGGGAGACAGGCATCTTCCCAGTTAAATATTTTGAGTCACAGAAAATTTTGGAATATTTCCGTAAGTCAGAATAGACTCAGTCATAGTGACCTTGGGTTTTTTTAAGCCTTCTTTATTTCCAACGTTTGATTTAAATCAGCAGTAATTATCAAAGCACGTTGATTGTGTGTTTAATCACTTTCAAAGTTCATAAGTTCATAAAAATCGTCATCTTTTCATCTTCAGCTTTAGCATCTGATGGGTATATTTAAATAATAGTATCCTATTGCTGAATAGCTTTGTAGTTCTGGATAGATGTTGAATTGTTCTTTTTGAAAATTAATTAAGTGCCATTCTTCTTCTTATATTTGTCATTATTGGCAGAGTAGACCATATGGCTGTCTGATTCAAAACAGTCAGCTTGAAAATATTACAGTCTTTATACACTTCATTTATTTTTTGATGACTTTTAATGTTCCTGTATTCATACTCTTTTATATTCCATGTTCTGATAATTAATGGATGTTTGTAACGATTGAGTCCCAGTTTTAGTAGTTCCATATCAATAAATGAAGGTCTTGAAAGTTTTACTCTATCTGCATCATAAAATCAACTGTAAAGAGGAGGCAGCTCTTCCTCTGTTATGTTTTAAGTATCTTCTGGTGCTATGAATGGCAGTGTTCTCCTGCTGTTCATAAGGGTTTTATTGGTTGTGTTTTTAAGAAGTAGATCACTTGGTCCATCTTGGTCCATCTTAACCTGAAAGTTGAAAGCTCTGCTGGAGTATGTCCATTATAGATGATCTCACTAATATTTGAAATTCCAGTGACAAACTTGGATCATCATAGTAACATATAAACCAGCACATAATACACAAACTTACAGATGAGTGATGGTAATCTATATCGAGGGATTTCGCCAAAAGTATGGTTGTATTTCTCTGCACTTCTTGTTGTGGTTAGGTGTAATCAAGGGTTACTACAACTCATAGCAGCTATGACCTAACATATATGACCTAACATATCTGAAGCCTGTCCTATCCTGGGCCCTCCTAATCATCTCTGCCATACTTGAGCCAATTGTTAAAGTCATTATATACGTCAGTACATCCTGCAAAAGTCTTCCCCTCCTTAACTTATCCTTTACTTTTTCAAGCATGATGTCCTTTTCTAAGAACTAATCCTTCTTATCAACATACTCAAAGTATGTGAGATGATGTTACACTGTCCTTCACACTTGGGTTAACTCTGGCTGCACTTTCTCCAAACCATATTTGTTTGGCTGTCCATGGAATATTTAGTGCTTTTCTCCAACAACATCACCCAAAGACATCAATCCTTCTGTCTACTTTATTCATTTTCCAACACTTAGATGATAGTAACTAACTGAAAAGACCATGACATGAATCAAGTGTGCCTTAGTCTTCAAACTGATATCCTGACTCTACAGCCCTTTGGAGATACCTGCACACTTCCAAATACAACACATCTTTTGATTTCCTGACTGTTGAAACCGAGGTTATTGATTGTTGATCTATGTAGATTAAATGGTTGACAATTTTTTTTTTTATTTTCTCCATCACTTTCATTTTTCTTCATGTGACATATCTATTTGGAATCTGTATTATTTTCCTCTAAGATTTTTCTTCCTTCTCTTGTTATTTTTTTAAATAATGCTTTATTGTATTTTTGGTGGAAGTTCATGCAGCAAACTAGATTCTTAGTTTCTCAGGGACATTGGCCACCTGTCCGTTTTCATAATCTAGCAGCATTCTCATCGATTGTGTTCTGGTTGTTCCATAAAGCTTTCCAGTGGCTGATTGTTCAACAGTAAAAAGCCAGACCACTCTCCGAGGCACCTCTGGGAGGACTTGAACACTTCAACTTTCACGTAACAATCTGGTGTGTTAACACCACCCAGGGAGTCCATATCAAAGTGTCCCTTTAATAAGGGATTGGGGTAAAATGCTGGCAGTCGAGGTGGGCATCAGACAGGCTTCTGTGCTTGGCAGCAAGCACTAGTGAGTACAGAAAATGAACAAGGAAATGAATGAATGGGCTGATAATCCCAGGTCACGAGAAGCACTGTGAGTGAATCAATAACAGGGCCATGATGGATCTGTTCATAGGAAAATGTGACGCTGAAGCTTGGAAGCTGAGCAGCTCTGTGCTCAAGGTCGAGGTGGTGCAAGTATTCCAGGAGAGGAAGAGCTTGAAGGATGGCCCTGGTGGAGGGGATGGTGGTCGTGGAAGAGGGTGAGGAGGGAGGCCAGTCTGGAGGTCACCACCTGGTCCAGGTGGGAGATGACAAGGAATAGAGGCCCTGCCCGTCTGGAGTAAGGCAAGTATGCAGGCAGGCTAGGGGCAGATCTAGGGCCTCATACTGAGGCCCTGTGTCTGGGCTGGGTGTTCACGGGTCCACATTTCCCCTGTGCAGAGGAGACTTCCCTTAAGGCTGGCAACCGGGTGCAGATCCACAGCCAGGAAGAGCCACCCTCCGTCCACCACTTGGGATCTGGTGTGCCCCCCAGCTTCCAAACCTTCGTGTCCTGGTGAGGAAGTACAACCAAAACCTTGTCTTGTTATTTTAAAGTAATTTATATAAATTATTTTTTACCTTAAAAGACAATAATTTTATATTTTAGGTATTGCTAACATTTTTTTTCTAATCCTTCAAGTAAATGGTAACTTTGACTTTATTGTGTCTTTAAATGAGTAGAAACCTTAAATTTAAATGAAATAACCCCCATTGATTTTTAAAATTATTTTTTGAAGTGTATTAATAGGAAATAAGAGATGAGGAAGGCACTACTGGATTTCATTTTAGCTTTCAAATCCACCAACTGTTTCAAGACAGAAGGATGAGCAGTCTTCTCCACTGCAATTTTCTGCCTCAGAAAACTCACTAGAAGTCAGCTATAAATCGTTCCAACTGGATAGCACACACATATTGCACATAACAATGTATGTATGACTTATTGTTGTTGTTGTTGTTGTGAGGTGCCTTTGGGTTGAGTAAGACACATAGCTACTCCCTATGAACAACAGATCTGAAAACTGTCCTATTCTGTGCCAATCACACACTTCCTGATGCATTAAAGCCCATTGAGGCAGTCACTGTGTAAATCTAGCTGATTGAGGGTCTTCTTTTTCTTTGTTGATCTTCTTTCTTTCCAAGCTTGATGACCTTCGCCAAGGAATAACCTTTCCTACATACTGAAATATGTGAAATGAAGGATTATTATCTTTGCCTCCAAGGAAGACTTTATCTGCACTTTCTCCAAGACAAATTTGTTTATTCTTTTGACCGTCCACAGATTGTTCAGTACTCTATGCAACACTATCTTACTCTTATCTTGCTGTTACATTCTTCTTCATAGTATCCCACTCCTCAAATTATTTGTTCAACATACAGATTGAATAGATATGGAGAGACATAACTATTCATATCAGCATAAAACTTGGATAGGTATGGAGAGAGATACCTTTATACCTCCATAAGTATGTGTCAGATTTCCTGACACACTCTCTTTTTCATTTTAAACTATACAAAGTTCTCTTGCTCTGTTTGCACAGTAGTTTATTGGCCTACATATAGGTTTTTCATAAGCACACTTAAATTGTCAGGGAATCCCATTCTTCTCAATTTTAGCCATAACTTGTTATGATCCACACAGTCAAATACCTATTCATAGTCAATAAAGCATAAATAAACATTCTTCTGGTATTCTTTCTACATATATAGGGAATAGTTCATAGATAAGGAGCTGTTGGAAGTTTTAGCCACATTTAGAAGAGGTCATGATACGAGGGATATCTTTGTTTTTAAGTGGATCCTGGCTGAAAGCAAAGAATACCAGGAGAATGATGACTTAGACAAATATTAAAATTAAATAAATAGGCCAACTTAAAAAATATTTCTATCTCAGATAAGTTGTTGGTAATATTATAGATAAATGCAAACTGCCTTGAAAACACTGTAAAAAATCATTCTATCAGGAGATTAGTATAGAATTCCAACTTGAAATGGCTCAAAAATTGATTCAGTACTAGAAGTGCTCATTCACCTAAGCCAAGAAATTTGGAAGAGAATTATCTGGCCAATTAACTGGAAATGTTTCATATTTGTGTCTATTTCAAAGTAACAGAATGCAAAAGTCTTTAAAATATATCATTTACATAACTTGCAATGACTTAAGATATTTTAAGAATGCTTACAATGGTTCAGAGAACTATCACAAGTTCCTATCAACTTTAGAAGAGAAAGTGTGAATAGAATTATCATTGCTGATGTCAAATGATTCTTAGCTGAAAGCAGAGGAGGGCCAGAAAGACATCTACTTGTGTTTTAATGGCTATGCAAAGACATCCACTTTGAATCACAACAAGTTATGGATAAAATTATGAAGGATGAGAATTCCAGTACAATAATAAGTATATAAGCCAAGAGGAATTCAGAAGAACAATGCATATTGAATGACTTAAAAGAAGAAAATTTTAAATACGTAAATTTTGTGTACTCTTTATTTGGAAGTAACCCATAGCTAACCTCCAGTGAGTGTTCAGAGGCAGTTTAATTGCATGGGAGAAGATTGCCCACATTTTTCCTCTGGAGCAGCTAGTGGATTTGAACTGCATACCTTCAGGATTGTAGGACATCAGGCTTGAATCCTAGTAACACTTACTCCATTTGAATAATGTAAAACAAATACTCTAAGAATCTGAATTATATGAATAACATAGAAAAAAAATCCATTAATAGTCAGATATGCAAGTGACGCTAGGTCCTTTTGGCAAGTGAAGAGGAAAAGATGTATTTACCGATAATAATAGACTACACTTGCTTACTGAAACTGAGGAGACTCTGGAGTTCCTGTTGCACAAGGTCAAGAACCGAAGTCTTCAATATGATTTAAAGCTCAATCTCAAGAAGACACCAATTCTCATCACTTGGCAATTGGCAGTACTGTGATAGGTGGAGAAGAGATAAAAATTGTTAACAATTATAGCTTGCTTGCTCTGTAATCAGTACTTTGGTATCAGCAATCAGAAAATTAAAAAGACAAATTGCATTGGGAAAATCTGCATCAGGGACCTCTCCAGAGTACTTAGAAGCAACGATGCTTGTTCAGAGACTAAGATGCATCTCATCCAGGCCATGGTCTTTGCAAGTACTTGCTATGCATCAGAGACACGGGCAATGGCTAAGGATAACAGAAGAAGAATCAACGTGTTGAATTGTGGTACTGGAGAAGAGTCAACCAAGAAAACGGGTCTGTGTTGGAGAGGGTGAAACTGAGTTACTCTGGGAGGCTAGTATTTGAAGCTCTGTCTCATATATTTAGAACAACAGCCAGGAAGAACCAGTCCTTGGAGAAGGATATCGTGCTCTGAAGGGTAGAGGGACAGTGCAGGAAAGGATGACCCTGGATGAGATGGATTAATACAATAACTGGGGCAATGGGAGTAGGTGTGTCAGTCAGTGAGACTGGCTCAGGACAAGGCAGGTCTCAAAGCTATTGTATATCGGGTTACTTTAAGTTGCAGGCAACTTGATGGCTCATAACTACAACAATACTTTTAAGTATAAAGCATGCCTCACCACTAATAAAAATAATTCCTTATAAATGAGCCAGCATACTTCATTGCAATGAATGAAGGAAATAATTGACATTTTTGAGGATTTAATTTTGCTTGGGTACACAATCAACGTATATGGAAGTCAAGTATCAACTGAAACATTGGATTAGGTGTATCTGATACAAAATACCTTTTTCTCCTCTTGGTAAAAAACAAAGGTGTCACTTTGAGTATTACGATATACTTAATTCAAGCTATGGCATTATCAATCATTTTCTATGCCTATAAAAGGTATATAATCTATGAAAGTCTGAATAATTGATAGATTTGAATTATGGTGTGGACAAAAGGAATTCATAGCATGTATTATGGACTACCAAAAAAGAAACAAATTTTTTTTTTCTCTTTTTTATTATTATTTTTAATAAACACTAATAGAGGTTTTGGATTTCCATTCATTCATTGCCTCACTTTTCTCTCTGCCACCCCTCCCCACCAGTTCGCTCTCCACTCCGAAAACAAAAACAAAAGAAAAAAAAATTCCTTCATTGGTATACAATTCCCCATCCCTTTCCCCCCACCCCCACCCCGAGTACACTTCTCTACGCAGCCTTAATTCTGGATTCCTGTGCTAACCATAATACTCAATCATATATTGCCTCTAATATGTTCTTTCCCTCATCAAAAGAAACAAGTCTTAATTGGAAGAAATACAGCCAGATGAACCTCTGGCTATGGGTCATAAGTGTTTTAATGATATCTAACAACAAGAAGAAAAATAATGACATGCTTCATATAGGGAACTCTGGTATATTATATTGGATAAGAAGATGAGCTACCAGTACAAATGCAAGATGTTTGAATCCACCAGATTCCCCATTGGAGATAAAATAAAGACTCTCCTGTGCAATTTACAGCCTCTGGAAACTCACTACAGGGTCAGCCATAAGGCAATTTTTACTTAATAGGATATAACAACAACAATCAGTCTTATTGATTTCTCATTTCAACTGAAAACTTTCCAGTTCCCAAGACTGTTAATTGAATGTTATACTTTCTGGAAAATAGAATATCTGTAATGAAATGCTTAATAAGTAGAGGCTGGATCATGTTTCTATTATTTGTACATAAAAGGTATTATTAAATGAAATTAGAGAGAGGAATGTTTTCATTATTTTTTGAAGATACATAGTTGATTTTATTACTTAATAGAAATGGTCCATTAACTAGGACTTGAATATGTTTTAACTCTGAAAAAATACACATCGTTAAAACATTTTAAAAAGCATAATTTGATTTGCAATAATAACCCTATATGTGAAAATATCAGATCATATAGTTCTATACATAATTCATTGTATCTTTACCTTTCTTTTTGAAATCATCACTATAGGCATAGCATATTAGTAAATCTTGAATCCATGACATATTCCTACAGACTGTCCAAATGCTTTCCACTTTCCCCTCCAGGACATCATGGGAACATTCCTAAGAGGATCAGTCAAACCTATTTATTTCCCAACCAAGAAAAAGAACATTTTGGTGGTTATGAGATGATTAATCAGTGTTTCAATGTTTCTGTCTTCATCTCCTCTCTAATTTGGATGGCAATAAGGTTATAAGAACATTGTCTGGAAATGATGAGCTGATTTAATTTTGGAAGATTTCTCTTCCCACCCAATTCGTTTGTGTAGGACATGTTACAAAATCTGTGGATGTCAGCTATTCATTTACTGTGGGTTTCAGACATGTTTATCTTCCAAAGACCTCACAGCAATAACTAATGTCCCCTAACCACAAGATTTGATTATTATAATTCCCAGTCTTTAGATCCACCCACTCGTACTTTCTTTGCCTTTGAGGATTGCTTTAACATTTAATGCAAGCTGATTACTCAATCATTTCCTTCAGAGATTTCATTTTTTTAAATGATGTTTTCTTATTATATAAAATTGTTAAGCATTAAATAGTGAGAAATAATGTTCTGTATAAAATAGAAAGTTCTTTGGTAACAATTCTTTGTGTTATAATTATAAAGCTATGGGTAGGAAAGAATGTCAGAAGGTAATTTGGGCAAGCATCCTGGCTTCAGTTAAACCATTCCAGAAAGATGTTACTAATTATATTGAAAGATAACTCTGCTTTTTAAAATCTGGTTTTATCAGTGTAAGCATAAAAATCAGGATGAATTTCTATCAATTTTCAGTCATAATGATTCATACCCTACAAGCTTGAATAATAGAAACTTTTGCATTACAGAATACTCCAAACTGATGATGTATATGTAAATTTTAACAATATATCTGATAATGTCTCATTAGGTTGTTCCATATTCTTTATCACTAGTTATTTCCCTTTTAGTAAATATCCTCTTGACATTGAAGTTACCGAAAGAAGCATAATTTTTCCTGATAGGGTTTCCACAATTTATATTAAGGGTACTGGAAAAGTACACTGACAGAGAACTAACAGAAATACAAGTAATGTTTAGAAGAGGTCTTGGCACTAGGGATAATATTGCCAAATGTCACATGGATTCTGGGTTAAAGAGAGTAACAGAACAATGTCTATTTGTGTTTTATTGAATGTGTGGATCACAACAAATTGTGACTAACATTGAGAAGGATGGGGATCTCAGAACAATTGATTGTTTTCGTGCAAAACCTAGACTAGGAAGCAAGGTAACACTGCATGACTTAAAATCAAGAAAATAATATGTCAGGGATGAGTCCTTTCTCCTTATTTATTCAATCTATATGCAGAACAGATCATTTGAGAGGCTGGACTTTATGAGGAGAAGCATGGCATGAAGATTGGAGGAAGATTCACCAACAACCGGTGTTATGCAGATGACACAACCTTGTTTATGAAACTGAGAAGAGCTTGAAGTGTTTACTATAGAAGATGGAACTGTAAGTCCTCACTATGGATTGCATCTCAACATCAAGAAGACAAAGATTCTCACCACCAGGTCAATTGGCAGCATCAGGATATATGGAGAAGGGATTTCGATTGTTAACAGTTTCATCTTGCTTGAATCCACCTCAACATTCTTGGTACCAGCAGTCAGGAAATCAAAAGTTGAGTCATTTGGGAAAGTCTTCTCTTAGGGACTTTTACAAAGTGCTGAAGAGCAATGATTTCACTCTGCGGACTGAGTTGCACTTTGTCCAGGGCATAGTCTTTTCAATTATTTGATATGCATCAGAGAGCTGGACAATGAATGACTAAGGATGACAGAAGAAGTGATGCCTTGGAGTTGTGGTGCAGAAGAAGAGTATTGAACATACCATGGACTGCCGTACCATAGACTGCCAGGTATGTCTCAGAGCAGGTGAAACCAGGTTGCCCCTAGGAAACGAAGATTTTGAGGCTCTGTCTCACAAACTTTGGGCATATGACCAGGGCAGATTAGTCCTTGGAGAAGGGTGTCATGCTTGGGAAGGTAGAGTCAGAACAAGAGAGGAAGACATGGGATGAGATGAACTGGCACAGTGACCGTTGTAATTGGGTCAGGTGTATCAGAGACAGTGAGATCGTCTCAAGACAGAACAGGATTCAGAGCAGTTGTTCATAGGATTGCTATAAGTCATAATTCACTTGCTAGCACATACCCATAACAACAATATATTAAAAGCATGGTTTCCTGAGGCATCCAGATTTGTCAATTACTGAAATGTTAAAATATTGTTAGTTCATTTCATACATATCTAGACTTTACAAATATTTCAAGTAAACCATATCTCTATTACTATGTACAAAGGAACTCTAATGTGTTAACAGCTTAAAATAATATATGTTTAAATGTTCATGACTATGTATTAATTGAACAGTTCTGGGAATTAGGGTCTTAGATGTGCTCATTTATAAATTGAATGTCGGCCTAGATTTGAAAGATAAAGAGATGGATTTGTGGACCTACTATTTCTCAGATTTTTATGTTCATCTTAGTGTAGGGTGGCCCAGCAAAGTCTTAATAAGGATAACTAAACTTTCCTCTATGAGATTTCTCAACTTCTAGGAGCTAATCCAGAATTGTACTCATGAAGTGAATTGGATCAGTAAACCACATGAGAGGAGAATGTCCATCCTTATCCTGCAGAGCAGTTCATGGATTCAAACCATTTGACTTTGTGATTACAGTGCAACTTCTTTAAAAAAAATGATACAACCCCCCTCACCAGTCCAGCAGTTCTTATTGTGGACTCTTATCATGCAAATAATATCTAATAATTTATCCCTTTCAAACAATTCTCTCATCAGTTTCAAAGCAGGGCTCACTGTTTATACCCTATTTTCTTAATATGCTCCAAAATTCAATATCAGTCCTGTTTTATAACAGTGGCATTGTGCAGTGTTTGTCCTTTTGTGACTGAGATATTTCATACAGTATAAAGTCCTCCAGGATCACTCATTTTGTACAATAGTTCATGAGTTTCTTGTTTTTCAATGCTGAATAGTATTCCACTGTGTGAACATACCACAGCTTCTTTATCCATTCATTTGCTGATGGGCACTTGGGTTGTCTCCAACTCTTTGTTTTTGTGAACAAAGCAGCAATAAACATGAGTGTTCATATATGTTTGAGTGACAGTTATGTTTTCTTTAGGATATATTCCCTGTTGTGAAATTACTGGATCAAATGGTATTTCTATTTGCAACTTTTTGAAACAGTGCCATACTGCCCTCCATAGAAGTTACTCCATTTTACCCACCCATCAACAATGCATAAGTTTCTACACAACTTCCCCAGCATTTTGTTTGCTGCTCCGTTGAATTTTGCTATTGTTATTGGGGTAAGATGATATCTGATAGTTATTTTTATTTCATTTTTATTTTATCTCTATTAGGGCTAGGGATTTTGAACATTTCTTCATGTGTTTGTTCACCATTTGAATGTCTTCTTTGGTGGAGTATCTGTCTGTTCATATCCTGTACCCAGTTTGCAATTGGGCTGTTTACCTTTATCTCTTTGTGGTGCTTAAGTATTCTATAAATTCTCTATGTAAGTCAAGGGTATCATCCAGGAAGAGTGCAGGCGGTCATTGCAAAGACAGAAGAGGAAGAAAAGACCAAAATGGATG
>NW_006399886.1:2208071-2208778 GCF_000299155.1 Elephantulus edwardii | reverse complement strand
ATATTTTGACTGGGGTAATCGGGGTTGTGTGTTGGAGACAGTGTGATTGGCACAGGAAAGAGCAGGGTTTAGGGCTGTTGTACATATAGGGTCACCGTGAATTGCAAGTGACTTGATGGCACACAGCAACAGCAACGTTTTGTAACTTTCTTTGAATAGATCCTTGGAGTATCTAGTTAGATTATGTCTCAAGTATTTAATCTTATAATTAGCTATTTTGATGTAATAGGTATTGTTTTTCTTAGCTCCAATTTGTATTCTCTTTGTCACTGTAGAAAAAATGAATTTTGTATGTTGATCTTGTATCCTGCCACTTTGCTCAATTGTTCAACTATATCCAGTAGTTTTCTTGCTGAGTCATTAGGGTTTTCTAAGTACACTATCATATCATCTGCATGTAGAGATAATTTTTCTTCCCCTTTGCCAGTTTAGATACCATCTATTTCCTTCTCCTGTCTTATTGCTATCACTAAGATTTCCAAAGCAATATTGAGTAAGAGAGGTGACGGGCATTCTTGCCTAGTTCCTGTTCTCAAAGGGAACACCTTTAATCTCTCTTTATTGAAACAATGTTGGCTTTTAGGTTTTCATATGTAGTTTTTACTATGTTGAGGAAATTCTCCTCTATTCCTATTTTGTTGAGTGTTTTAATCAAGAAAGGGTGTTGGATTTTGTCAAAGGCCTTTTCTGAATCTCTTAATAAGATC
>NW_006399886.1:2200758-2207411 GCF_000299155.1 Elephantulus edwardii | reverse complement strand
ATCCTGAAAAATCTACAACCAAGAGAAAATAAAATAGATGAATGGGACCTTCTAAGAATCAAAACCCTATGCACATCCAAAAACTTATTTTGTGACATTTTCCATTTCGTCTTTCATTCAGGTTGTTTTGGTAATGGTTTGTCAATTTTATTCACCTTTTCAAAGAACCAACTCCTAGTTTTATTGATGGCTTCAATTGCTTTTCTGTTTTATATTTCATTTATTTCTTCTCTAAGTCTTACAATTTCAGTTTTTTTAGAGGGTGTAGTGTTTTCTTGCTGTTCTTTTTCAATATTTTGGAAATATTGGGTTAGAGAGTCAATGAACTTTTTTCTGCCTTTGATGTGTTTGTATATTGCTATAAATTGACCTCTGATTGCTGCTTTGGCTGTTCTCCAGATGTTTTGATGGTAATTTATTTCAAGAAACTTTTTAATTTCATTTTTCACTTCTACTACACACTCATGTTCAAGCACAGTAATGCTCAGCTGCCAAATGTATGTTCTTTTCTCCTTTTTCCTCCTCTTATTAATTTCTAACTTTTAAGCATTGTGGTTTGAGAAGATGTTTTATTTCTTTTTTTTTTTTAATTCATTGATGCTTGCCTTGTGACCTAAAATGTGATTGTTCTGGAAAACATTCCATGTACATGAGAGAAGAAGGTGTACTGTGCTTTTTGGGGGATGCATTATCCTATAAATAACTATGAGATCAAGTTGGTTTATTGTTTGGTTTTATCGCCCTGCATTTTGTTGAGTTTCTTTCTGGTCGTTCTATCTTTTCTTGGGAATGATGTATTGAAGCCTCCAACTACTATAGTGGTGTTGTCTATTTCATTTTTTAGTTTTATTAATATTTGTTTTATGTATTTTGCAGGTCTTTCATTTGGTACATAGATATTTATTATTGTTATATCCTCTTGTTTTATTGACCCTTTAAGCATTATATAGTGACCTTGCTTGTCCTTTGTGATGGTTTTTTAATTGAAATCTATTTTATCAGATATTAACACCATTAATCCTATTTTTTTTTTCTGGTTGCCATTTGCTTGGTATATTTTTTCCCCAAACTTTTATCTTTCTTTATCTTCACATTTTTGGTGTGTCTCTTGAAAACTGTATATTGATCAATTTTGATTTTTTGTCCAATATGCTGCTCTTTTTTTCTTCAGTGGTGCAATTAAGTCACTCACATTCAGTGTGATTGTTGAGAGGCAAGGTTTTATTGCTATCATTTTATTGAGTTCTTTTTGGTGTTGTTCCTAGTTACTTTGGTCCATCCTGCTTTCTATGGCATCTCTGTAAGAAGGATATCTCTCAAAGTTTTCTGTAACAAACTCTCTCAGGTTCTGTTTTTCTGAGAATATTTTGATCTCTCCTTCATAGCTGGGTACAATTTTCTTCGTTGATAGTCATGTTCTTTGAATGTTTCATATATGTCATTCCACTGTATTCTTGCTTGCATGGTTTCTGGTGAGAAATTGGCAATTAATCTTATTTGCTCTCCCTTATAGGTTACTCTTTGTTTCTCCCTCACTGCTTTCAGAATTCTCTCCTTATCTTTGGTTCAGTCAAATTTGACCATGATATGCCTTAGTGTTTGGGGTTTTTTTTTTGTTCTATTTTGTATGGTGTTTGCTTGAATATATATTCTCTTATTCTTCATTATACCTTGGAAGTTTTCTTCTAGTAATTCTTCAGCAACTTTTTTTTTAGTGCCTTTACTTGCTTCTTCCTGTTCTGGGATTCTGATTATGCACATGTTATTTCTCTCAATGGTGTGCCATATCATTTTTAGGTTTTCTTATTTTTTCCTTCCTTTTTGATTCTTTTTTTTGTTCTAGCAGGTCAGTGATGACAATTCTATCTTTATTTCACTGGTTCTGTGTTTCATCTCTTCAACTCTGCTCATGTGTCCCTTCATCATGTTGACAGCATCTGAAACAATGTACCTCATACTTTGGATTATGGTTTCTTATCTTTCTAGAGCCTCTAATGTTTCATTTATATTATCTACATTATTTTGGGCTTGTTTTTTGCTGTGGTTTTATTGTTCTTGTTTGTTTGCTTGTTTGTTTGTTGTTGTTGTTGTTTTAAGCTCCTCCTGGTTTTTGCGTTCAGTGTCCTATAATTGTTCAAGTTTATCTTTGACCAATTAAAAAGATCCAATAATTTTTCTTTTAAATTCTGTGTCAGAAAGTTCCATCAGATTTTGTGTCTTCAGGACATCCACTGTACTGTGTCACTTCTCAGGGTTAACAACTTGGTTTTGGATTGTGTAGGTTGTGAGTTGTCCTGCTTCTTTTGTGACATTGCCGTGGTAGATTTTTTTCATGCCTGAAGCTATAGTAGGGCCTTGATTGGACATCACCTCTCCAGAAGAAGGTGGGAAGCTACCTTAATTGGGTTTCTCTCTACTTTATGACACAAGGTAAGATTTGCTTTAGTTCAGAAGAGAAAAGTCCTATGAAGGCAGCCTCATCTGTCAGACAACTGTTGCAGCTAGGCCAGTTCAAGGTGTTCCGGACTAAAGGCAGTTAATTGACTGGGCATGAGGAGATGCAAGACCCAGCATGGATATGCATACAGGGGGCAGTGCACACAGATGCACACAGATGGTGTGTGCTCAGAGATGTGAATGGAAAACCAGGAAACCTTGGTTTCCCTTTGAGAACTGGTTCTGCCACTTCACTCAAGCTCCAGATGTTTCACTCCCTCCTGCTTGAGCATAGATGGTCTAGCAAACAGCAGTGATTCCCACAGATTACCTCCCTCAAATTCCAGCTCTCCTGGTGGGTTGTGGTGGGTAACAGCAGGTTGTGATAGGTCCTTGGGGTTGTGGTGGGTCTCTGCTGGGTCCCAGCAGGTCACAGCTCTCTGTGGGTTGAGACTCTGGTATCACTATCAACTCAGTTCATTCTTTTTTGAAGGTGGTGAAACTTTCATTTATCCCCCAGTTAATAGCTGATATGATGGCTTGTGCTGATGTTTCAGTGGCTTGTGCTGACAACCCAGTGAAATTTCTTACCACAAGGCAAGCTTCATCCAGGCGATGATCTTCCTAATGGATGCTATGCATCCAAGAGCAAGACAATGAATGAGGATGACAGAAAGAAGAATTGATATCTTTGAGCTGTGGTGCTTGAGAAGAGTATTGAACATACCATGAATAACAAACAAAAGAGATAGGTCTCTCTTGGGGAGGGTGAAACCAAGTTACTCCTTCAAGGCAAGGATTTTAAAGTTCTATCTTACACACTTTGGGTATGTTGCCAGGTGGAAATAGTCCTTGGAGAAGATATTATGCTTGCAATAGTGAAAGGACAGCATAGGAGAGGAAGACCCTGGATGAGATGAATTGATACAATAACTGGGGTAATGGCAGGGGGGTAGGTGTGTTGGAGGTAGTGAGATTAGTTCAAGATATAGTAGAATTTAGAGCTATTGTTCCTAGGATCCATATGAATCATAATTAAATCCAAGACTCAAAAGAACTTCAATATTTTCTGCACTTTATTGGCCAAAATGAATCACAACACTAGGATATTTAAAAAATTAATTAAGTAGAAAATCTAACATATTCATTTTATTCACATCATGGTACCAGAAGCCAGGAAATTAAAAGACAAATTACATTGGTAAAGTCTGCTGTCAGAGTACTCTCTAAAGTCCTGAAGAGCAACAACGATGTCTATCTGGAGACTATGGTGTACCTGATTCAGGCCATAGTCTTTGCAATTACTCGCTATGCATCCCAGAACTGGAAAACGACTAGGGATGATAGAAAGAGAATTGAAGCCTTTGAGCTGTGGTGCTGGAGAAGAATATTGAACATACCATGAACTGCTAGGAGAATGAACAGATTCATCCTAGAGAGAGTGAGATCAGGCTACTCCTTGGAGGCAAGGATTCTGAAGCTTCATCTGACATAGTTTGGACATGTTGCAAGGTGGGACCAGTTCTTGGAGAGTGACTGGTGGAGAGGGACATCCTTTGGAAGGTGAAGGGACAGCAAAAGAGAGGAAGACCCTCCATTAAAAGGTTTGATTCACTGACTGAGGTAATGAGGTTAGGTGTGTCAGAGACAATAAGATTTCCACAGGATAACGAAGAATTTAGGGCTGTTGTACTTAGGGTCATTAAGAGTCACAGACAACTCAATGGCACATAACAACAACAACAACAACAACAGCAACACATCATGACAATTTTTCCTTTTGCCTTCAGCCCAAGTCTAGAGTTTCTGAAAGAATGACAAAATAGCATAATTTCACAAATGAACGGATTTTTTTATTATTGTTGCCAATATTGTTTATTCAGTAATCTTTTATACAAGGCCTAGAAGTCAGAAAAAATTATGTTAAATCCTATTTATATTTCTGTACCACATCTTATAGAAATAAAATTTGTCAATTTTTTTTTATATTTCAATATAATTTTTTAAGGGAACTCTGGTTGCCTAGTCATATAAAGCTGTGCTACAAACCTGAAGACATACAGTTCAAATCCACTAGCTGCTCCACTGGAGAAGGATGGGCAATCTCCTCCCTTGAGATTAATTTCCTCTGAAAACCCATTGAAAGGTCAGCTCTGGGTCGGTTTCAACTCTAAGATACACAACAACTACAAAATTTTAACCATTACTCTTAAACTTAGCCCAAAGTTAGGAGAAAGATAAGATGACAAGCACTTTAGACAGCCAAAGATTGAGGATAAAACGAGAACATTAGAAGACAGAAAAGGTAAACATTGATTAACATACTGTTAGTATGACTATTATTCAAATACATGCTCCTACATCTACAACCAAAGAGGAAAAATTGAAATTTTTTATCAAATCTTACAGTCTGAAATTGACAGAACATGCAATCAATATGCAATAATGATAACGG
The DNA here is from genome assembly GCF_000299155.1 of Elephantulus edwardii. NCBI lineage: Eukaryota > Metazoa > Chordata > Mammalia > Macroscelidea > Macroscelididae > Elephantulus > Elephantulus edwardii. Next base: position 2,202,520 of record NW_006399886.1, on the reverse strand, counting down.
GCAACTATAATGCAAACCTGGAAACAATGGAGAAGGAATAGTAGTCAGAAAAGTTGGATGGGTTAACTATGTGTTTGGAAATATGGCAACAATAACATACTTGTGATTCTCATGAGTGGAATCTCATTTTGGAATAGAGTAGTGTTTTGGGGTTTTTTTAATATTAGTGAAGTTATATTAGTGTAGGATAAAAATGGCATCCACTTCCTAAGCAACATGCCTCTGGAAATTCTATGAACTTTGATAATGTTGATAGTAGTAGAGGGACTTAAGGTCTTTTGCTTATAGGGACTCTATGAGTCATTCAATCAACAACAACAACAACAATTCATTTTATAAATATAAAAGGGGTAAATTACTCACAGAGAAAGAAGTAAGCACGTAGACACCAACCGGAGATAGCCAAGTTACCAAAAGAATTTGAGAAGTGTAAAAATAAATTTTTATTCATTAAAGACATTTATTAGCAGTATTTCTGTAAGCTATTGCTTTGTGCAGGCAAGTTGAAATACACTCATAACTGGCCCTTTGGTAAGTTTTCAGTGGCAGTAAATCTCACAGGAGAATAGTGCTTCTTCTACCTCAGAGCAGTAAGTGGGTTCGAATCATATGCCTTTGATATTACAGCACAGGTTCTTACCACCAAGTCAACACAGTTCACTTCTATTATAGTTGTTGTTATGGCCATCAACTCGCCTGTGACTCATGTCAACCCTTCATACAACTGTGCTTAATCCTGCTCTATCCTTGCCAATATTACTGCTTCTGACGCATCTATCCCCATTACCCTAGTGACACAATCAATCCATCAATCCATCGCATCAAGGGCCTTCCTCTGCTGTGCTGTCCTTCCACCCTCCCAAGCATGATGTCCCTCTCTGAGGACTGGTCTCACCTTGTAACATGCCCAAGGTATGTCAGAGGGAGCTTCAGAATCGTTACCTCCAAGAAGCAGCCTAGTGTCACCCTCTCTAGGATGAACTTGGGTTTGTTTTTTTCTCCTAGCAGTCCATGGTATATTCAATACTTTTCTTCAGCACCACATCTCGAAGGTATCAACTCTCTATCATCCCAAGTCATTGTCCAGCTCTTTGATGCATAGCAAGTAATTGCAAAGACCATGGCCTGTATCAGGTGTACCTTAGTCTCTAGAATGACATCGTTTCTCTTCAGTACTTTGGAGAAGTCTCTAACAGCATACTTTCACAATACAATTTGTCTTTAATTTGTCTTCTAATTTCCTGCCTGCTGGTACCAAGAGTGTTGATTGTAGAGCCAAGTAAACTGAAGCTGTCAAGAATCTGAATCTCTTTACCATCTATCATGATGATGCCAGTCGGCCCAGTGGTGAGAATCTTTGTTTCTTCATGTTGAGTTCATTCCATATTGAAGGCTGCAGTCCTTGACCTTCTGCAGTAAGCACTTCATGTCCTCCTCAGTTTCTGCAAGCAAAGTTGTGTCATCTGCATAATGCAGATTGTTGATACCACACTTCTCTTCAAAGAGCCCTGACTCCAGGATAATCTGTCCTGCATATAGATTAAAAAGATATGGAGATAGACACATCATTGGTGCCCATGCTTTTCAATTTGGAACCACTACCTCCTGATCCAAGTATAGGTTTCTCATAAGCACAATCAAATATTCTGAGATTCCCATTCTTCTCAGAGTCAACCACAATTTGTTGTGATCTACACAGTCAAATGCCTTTGCATAGTCAATGAAACACAGATAGACATTCCTCCAGTACTCTCTGCTTTCA
>NW_006399886.1:2195198-2200658 GCF_000299155.1 Elephantulus edwardii | reverse complement strand
CCAAGATCTATCTGACGGTAACAATAATATCCCAAGTGCCACAGCCTCTTCTAAATCTAGCCTGCACTTCAGGCAGTTCTCTGTTGAAATGTCATTCCATTCATTTTTGGATAATCTTAAGAAAAATCTTGCTTGCATGTGATATCAATGATATCGTTTGATAATTTTCATACTCTGATGGACCGCCTTTCTTTGGAATAGGAACAAGTATAGATCCCTTCCAATCAGTTGGCCAGGTGGTTGTCCTCCACATTTCTTGGCACAATTTGGTGAGCACATCTCACCAATTTTGGGCAGCAGCTGTTTACTGAAATATTTCAGTTGGGTTTGCCATCAATTTCTAGGGCCTTGTTTTTTGCCAGTTTTTTCAGAGCAGCTTAAACTTCTTCCTTCATCACCACAGGCTCTTGCTCATAAGTTGTTTCATGAAATTCTTCTGTGTCCACCAATTCCATTTGGTACAATGATTCTGTATACTCTTTCCATCTTCTCTTAATACTTCCTGGATCATTTAATATTCTGCCCAAACCATCCTTAAGTATTACAACTCGAGGTTTAAATTTGTTTTTCAGTTCCTTCAGCTTAAGAAATGTTGAGTGAGTTCAGCCCCTTTGATTTCCTGATTCAAGTTCCTTGCACATTTCACTGTAATACTTTACTTTGGCGTTGCCTTCTGGAATCTTCTGTTCAACTGCTTAATATCTTGATTTCTTCCCTTTGCTTTGGCTTCTTGGCACTTCAGTGCAATATTTAGTTTCTTCTGATATCCTTTTTTGGTCTTTTCTTCCTCTTCTAAGTATGATTTCCTCTTCTAAAGACCACTTCCTCCTTTCAGACAGATCTTGGCAGAAAGCAGAGAGTACCAGAGGAATATCTATCTGTGTTTCATTGACTATGCAAAAGCATTTGACTGTGTGAATCACAACAAATTGTGGTTAACCTTGAGGAGAATTATAATCCTCAACCACTTGATTATGCTCATGTGAAACCTGTAGTTGAACCAGGGAGCAATCCTCAGAACAGTGCAAGGAAACATTGTATGGTACAAAATCAGGAAAGGAGTGTGTCAAGGATGTGTCATGTCTCCACCTTTTCAATCCATATGCAGATCAGATTATTTGCTCTACTCTAAATAACAAATGTGTCTTCTTGTTCAATGCTTTCCATTATCTTTTCTGTTTTGTTAACTACTGAGTATTCCTAACCCTCTTTGCTAGTTCTTATAAACAAAAACATCTTATTACCAGATTGTCATTCTAGGGATGTTTTATTTGTCCCAATTATCTAGGCCTTATCCTATTTGTCCATAATTTCACTGTAGATCATTTACCTTGAATTCCATTAACACAAGAGAGAAAATCCGGAGCAGTTAATTCAGAAAACTAACTCTCAGGAGAATCAGACCTTATTGATTGCCTCTCCAGCTCACTTTTTGTGTTTCTGGCAAATCTTCCTTGTGACTTAGGAATTGATGACATTATCCTTAGAGCCAAAATAATTACTCATTTGTCTATGACAATCATGGTCAGTGTATTCCTTTCCTCAGTTATTGGTTTAATTAAACCTACTTGATAAAATACACCCCAATAAAATACAAGAGAATGTCTGGAGTGTCTTGCAAAAGGTTTGGTTTTTTGTGTTGTTTTTTTTTTCTTTCTCTCTCTCTCTTAACTCAGTAAAAAAAAAAAGGAGGGGCTCAATATAATGGCTGAAATTACTATATCCATTTTTCCACTCTGCTGACATATTGAGGTTAGTAAAGTATTCACAATGTTTTTGGACTGCTCACCTAAGCAACCGTCTCTCTCACTTATTTTTGTTAGAAGAGATAATATACAATTTGATATAGTCAGATTTTTTTGTGTCACTTGCAGCATAAATGTCCTAATAACCAATAACATTGTAAGCTATATACAAAAAGTCTAGTAACACAAACATTAGCAGAAACTGTTGGAACAACATAGGCCACCCACCAATGGAGAGATGCCAGAGTGTGCAGGAAAATAGGAGGAGTAGCTATAAGCTATCACTGCATTCCCTAATTGGCAGGTGGTAGGGATGTATAAAAAGTAAAAATTCACAGAGGCTTTAGATAAAACAGCGTTTTCTAAGAGGATAAATAAACAGGGTTAGATAAACATCAGTAGTGGACACAAGGAACCCATGGGCAGAAAATCACTCCCTACAGCTGATGCCAGATGGTGAGCTGCAAGAGAAGGACCTTGCTTCTGCTCTCTCAGGAGAATAGACACAGCAGTGGGGTTGTCCAGGTGCCACTTGACACAAATGTATGAATTATATAAAGTTTATGATGCATTAAATATGCAAATATTCTTATCAGGTTAATAACAGAGATTTACCAAAGAAGACAAAATAATCAGCAGAAACTTTTATCTCCCTATATATAGTTGTTCCAAATACATGTTATGATTGGAGCCCAGGATTACAGTGAGGGCTTCTTTCCTAAGAGAGATATTATGAAGAACTTTATTGCTCTTTAACCCATGCTTTCCAACTCACTAGAGAAAGATAATATGCAGTGCTTTAAAATCACCTTCAAAAACACACTGTGTGGTGGAATGAATTTAAAGCTAGGCTACAAAATTAAAACCTTTCCACTCAATCTTTGTTGCCTGTGCACAGACGTTCTATAGGAAAAGATAACATCTAAACTGTTAGCAGAGGGGTAGAGATATTAGTAGACAAAAGTATGTTTTAATGATGAAAAAAACCCTTTACAAATAATATTACCAGAGTATTCTTCTAAAACCATTATGGATGCTATCGTAAATTCATCTACCTTATTATTTCACTGAAAATTTATATTTTTAACACATCTCAGCTCAAGGGAGATATATATATGTATATATATATATATATATATATATGTAAAACAAAATACTCTTTAAACATTGAAACATTGAAATCAGGAAGGCTTTTGGGAGAGGAGTGGTAAGTAAAAGATAAAGATGTCAAAAGATTTTGAAAAACTCTCAGAAAGGAAAAAAGTATTGAGATTCGCTTGCTAATTTCTAAATCTAGCAAAATCTCTTACATATAAGTCATTACCCTAAGAAATGGAGAAAAATTCTGAAAGAATGAGATTTAGAACTTCATATTTAACAGCATTGAATTTTCTTTTCAAGAATAATACCACACCAAACATAAGCAAATACATCATATATTGTGCCTACATACTGCTTGCTATGCTAGTGAATTCATCCCTGATCTGAATAGTAAAAGCAAATTCATGGAGAATGAATAATAGTGTGACATAGCTAATTAATGCCAGTTCAATCTAGGCCTCTTAGGCAATCATGTCAAATTGTGCAGTGCAATGGTGTATGTGTGCACTCAGCGTGTGTGTGTGTATGTGGTGGGACAGTGGTGAATGGGGATTGAACTGTGAATGCATAGATGGCATCAAACTACACGCCTAGAACTAACTGCTCACCATTACTGTCATCACGGAATTATAGTCTTTTGATCTGGCAAAACTGCCACAAGACTTAACATTTCTGAAATTCTATCATGAAATGGAATTCTGAAATAATCAGCTCATCAATCACTGACATTCCATGCTGCTTCTCTGAATTTGAGGCACATATGCAAGTATTCTGCATCTCCTTTGTGGAAAGAATCCTTTTTAAATGGCTCTTTGTGTACAGTCATGCACGCACAATGAGTGATTGGACAGGTGAGGATGACATATTTGTAAAGTATTAATATGATAATTAAGTAAAATAATTATGAATATGAAGTAGACAAATTAGGACATTATTTAGACTGGTTGTTTAGGTAACAAGAACGCAGGACATCTCAATTAGACACACTATCAATTCTTAGCAGCAGATTATTTTTCTGCTCTTTTCAATTTTAATCTAAGTCTATTTAATGGCTTATGAGTTCTTGAGATGTAGTCTCTGTCTAATTTCTACGTGTATAGTTTGTTATCTTTTATGTCACTTATATCAATTTATAAATATATTTATTTTTGTATGTTCATCTAAGATATTTCTAATAGAGCAATGCATTTTTATACGTATTTACTTCTGTATTTATGATGATTTTTCTACAGAACTTTTATGAAAATTGCATGATATGGTTTATTATGTATTATTATGTTTATAACAACTAGATCCTATCTTAGATATTGTTTCATCAAAATAATGTTTACGGTAATTAACACCTTTTGTATAAATGCCACTTTTTCAGATTTTAATATTATCACCTGATTTATACTTGCATGAAATGTTTTTGTCTGATCCTTTCTGGCCTGTTCAATTTCAATTTTTTTGTTGTTGTTGTGAGTAACTTTAATGATGCCATTTTAATACAGATTACTGCTTTTATCAGTATTTATAACAAATTACACTTTGTTATTGGAGAATGAAGTTCATGTACATATTTTTATTTCCTCAGTTGCTGAAACAAATTTTACTATTTTATGTATTTTAATTATACAAACTTTTCGAAAAAGAAATTTATTAGCAGTATGTTTCCCACACTCAAGGAAATATGACGTATTTTACTTTTCAGTTCGTTAGTGACTACTTGGTTAGAAATGGAATTTCAATTCTCTTTTTTCTTGGAAACACTTTAGATTTGATTCCAATCTACAATAATTGCCTTAAAGAAATCTGAGGTTTTCTGGAATTTCCGTATTTATAGGTAACTTGCTGCTTTCTTCCTGAGTGTTTTGACACTCATTTTTATAGTAATTATTCAATAATTTTAACACAATATGTTTTGACTTTGAACACTCTTTATTAGCTTCTTTGGGGAAAAAAGAGAACTTGGTCAATGTGCAATTTCTGTTATTATTTCAGTGAAGTATTTATTTTGTTCTGCTTTCTGCGTCAGAAAGTCTCCCATTTTCCATATGTTCTGTTCTTGAAATCCAGCATTGATTCACCACCCTCCTCCTCTGATTTGTATTTTCTCCACTTTGATAATTCTCTACTTGAAAATGGTTTTCCCATTCTTCCTCTCTGTTTTCCCTGTATCCGTTATCACTGCCATGACAACACTGTCCTCGGTATGTTTCCTAACTATCTGGCTTTCCCACAATCTCATTTTGTTTTCTGGTTTTATCATCACTATTCTCCCCCTCTCACCATAATTTTCATAAACATATTCTGTTTAATTTCCTTATTAATTGGTATTTTAATTTTTAAGTTTTGTTTTACATGCTTCGTTATACATAGGTGTTTAATTGTATTTGTTTATTTAACATGAAAAAGTTAAGAACTGTCAAGACGGAATCAACACATATCTCACCCTCCAGTGGGTTTTCAGACGCAATAAATCTCATGGGAGGAGATTTCCTATCTTTCTCCCTTGCTTGCAGCTGATTGATTTGAACCATGTGGCTCACAGTTGGTAGTTTAATTCTTTACCACTAAGCCATCAGAACTCTCTTTCCAGTAAAATGTTGTTTGTTGTTATGTGCCGTCGAGT
>NW_006399886.1:2182462-2194582 GCF_000299155.1 Elephantulus edwardii | reverse complement strand
CAGTTGGCCCAATAGTGAAAATCTTTTGTCTTCTTGACATTGAGCCTCATATGGATTCTCTTTTCTGTCTTACCGAGGATAATTTCCTCTTAAAATAGCTTTCAGAAAGAAAGTAGGTTCTTTGCTCCTCTCCATTTGTTTAAAGGTCCAATGTGGACAGTTTGTGCAATATTCTTGTCAGGCACTACCTAAGTGAAGTGGGAAAAGAGTTTGGCCTACCTTCCAAAGACTTTTCTTTGGGGCTTTCTTAATAATTTTGCTCATCAACAGCAAGTCCTTGTTCAGTCCTATTCTCACCCATTAGGATCCTCAGGCTTTGGTGGGTCCATCCTAGTCATTTAGGACCAGTGATAAGACCTTTGGCCTTTAGACTTATTGATTGAGTATAGTGAGAAAACTTTCTTAAATTCTTCCTTCACTCCCTCTTCTTTTCATTTTTCTTTATCCATTAAAAACAAACAACCCTCAAAGTCATTGCCATGGAGTCAAACCAATTCATAACTGACTCTACATTGGATTTCCAAGGTTAATAATCACATAGGAGGAGATTACCCATCTTTCTCCTGTAGAGCTGCTGGTATATTCAAACTGTCACAGAGACATGGCCTTTGGATGTTCAGTGAAACTCCCCCCCCCCACCCCCCAGAGTACAACACCAGAGTTCCCTTCATTATCCACTAGAAAAGAGAATGTTTCTGAGTATTTCTATACTATTTTTGACCAGAAAAGAAAATAGATAACTGTAAAGTTAATACGAACATAAGACCTTCCTCCTGTTCTTGGGGATTCTAACAAGATGTTCTGAACCAGTCACTTCTTGAAAGGTGATGTCTGTGTGCCTCCATCAAGATGTTTGCAGAGTATATAGATTGTGATTAGGAATGACAGTTCAACACTATACTGTCTAGTTCAAATCTCAGATTGACCAGATATTAGATGAATGAAAATGAGTCTCTTACTTTGGTTTCTAATTTACAAACAATGGGTAACCCTCGTATTCTACATGTGAGTGTTTTTATTGAGCCAAATAAATGATCAATATGGATAAATTCCTGGACATCAGCATATTTAAAAAGATTATCATTTTCTTTACAATGGCACCAGGACACTCTCACTGATGTGTGTAGTATAAAGAAAATGATAATAGACACGTTTCTATTTATATAGACATGTTTCTATTTATATACCAAATAGAGGAAGAAAGCAATATTTTACCATGTGATGTCTCTAAATACAGTTTTATATCCACATAGATACCTGGTGTACCATGTAATAAAAGCTATTAAAAAAAAGAAGTTACTGTCTACTGTGTTTGAAAAGTGTTGACAGAACATGACTAATGAAGCACTGAAAAGAACTGTGAAATCTGATTGCTTTTGATCTATAGTGATTGCATTCCTCCAAGTTATTGTTATGTAACCAGTGAACAATCAAGTGAATCTAACAAAAATGCTAATTTTCCTACCTGTTATTCAACATTTGTTCTTTTGTATCATTTTCTTAAATACTGTAAAATGAATTTAAATAAGCATGCATACAGTATTATTCCTACCATATAATTCCACTTTAAGTCTGTCTTAATGACTCTGTGGCATATATAGTTCTTTTGTTTATTTATGATTGTTATAATGGCACTATTGTTGAAGATGTGGTTTTTAAAAAATGTTCCTTGACTGAAATATTGCTATTTTTCAAATATATCAGTTTTTCATGACAATATAATATATGCTTTTTTCTGTGCCAGAATTGATGTTTACAACTAAATTTTGGTATAAAGGTCCATTCGGCTTGTAAATATACCTCCTGTTCTATTTATGACAAACTACCTTACTCAGGCATATTGTAAATGTTTACCTTTAATAAATTAAATGAATACAAAGCAAATGTGCTTATCTTTTATTGCCCTCAAAAATCTCAATCCTTTCAGATAATTTATATTGTTGTTGTTGTTTTGTGCCGTCAAGTGACTTGCAATTCATAGTGACCCTATGTACAACAGACCTAAACCCTGCTCTGTCCTGTGCCAGTCTCACTGTCTCCAACACACCCACCCCAATTACTCCAGTAACTGAGTGAATCCACCTCATAGAGGGCCTTTCTTTCCTGTGCTGTCCCTCCACCTTCCCAAGCCTGACGTCCTTCTCCAGCGACTGATCCCTCATTGCAACATGTCCAAAGTTTGTCAGACAAAGCCTCAGAATCCTTGCCTCCAAGGAGTAGCCCGGTTTAACCCTTTCCAGGATGAACCAGTCCATTTTCTTAGCAGTCCATGGTACATTCAATACTCTTCCCCAGCACCACAGCTCAAAGTCATCAATTCTCCTTTATCCTCCCTAGTCTTATCTAGCTCACTCATGCATAGCAAGTGATTGCAAAGACCATAGCATATGTCAGGTGCACCTTGGTTTCCATGGCGACACCATTGCTCTTCAGTACTTTGGAGATGTCCCTAACAGCAAACTTTTCCAACACATTATATGTTTTCATTTCCTGGCTGCTTGTGCCAAGAGTGTTAACTGTGGAGCTAAGCAAACTACAGCTATTAACAATCTCAATCTCTTCACCATCCATCCTGATGCTGCCAATTGGTCCGATGGTGAGAATCTTTGTCTTCTTGATATTGAGCATCAATCCATAGTGAAGGCTGCAGTTCTTGACCCTCTGCAGCAAGCACTTCAAGTCCTCCTCAGTTTCAGTAAGCAGGGTTGTGTCATCTGCATAACACAGATTGTTAATAGATCTTCCACCAATCCTGACACCACACTTCTCCTCATAGAGCCCAGCCTCCCAGATAATCTGTTCTGTGTACTGGTTGAAAAGGTATGGAGATAGGACACATCCCTGGAGTACGCCTTTCCCAGTTTTGAACCATAAAGTGTTTCCTTGCTCTGTTCTGAGAACACCCTCCAGGTCCAAGTATAGTTCCCATCTTTTTAGTGGTGATGATTGTTGGAAAGTTGTCTCATGATTATATAGCAAAATATTTTAGCATTTTTAAATTTCATCTTTCAAATATGATGTGGATGATTTATATTTATACAAAGTGTACTGGTTTCATAATAGAAAGGTAGAACATTAATTTGGCATAATTTTAGGAATTGATCACTTACTTATCTGTTAAAATGTGTCATTGTTTATTTCATTGTTTTATTCTTCCTTTTAGAAATTGATTTTTCCCCCACTCTAGAATCCCATTTAACTGTGTGATTCAAAACAAACTATGGCTAACATTGAGAGGAATGGACCTCTCAGAACACCTAATCATATTAAACCTATAACGAGACCAAGAAACTGTTGTCTGGAAGGAGCAAGGGAATGATGAACGGTTTATAGTAAGGAAGGGTGTGAGTGACGATTGTGTCCTTTCTCCATATCTATGAAATCTGCATGCTGACAAATAATTCATAAAGTTGGGCTCTGTGAAGAAGAATGTTGCATCAGTGTCAGAGGAAGACTCATAAGCGACCCATATTATAATACACCTTTGCTTACTCACTTGAAATGCTTGCTGTTGAAGAGCAAGGACTACGGCTTTCAATATGGATTACAACTTACCATCAAGAATACAGAAGTATTTGCCACTGGGTCACTAGGCAAAATGGTGATCTTTGGAGAGAAGATTAAAACTGTAAATCATTTCATGTTAGTTGCATCAACAATCAACACCCTTAGCATGAACAGTCAGGAAATCAAGAGACATATTCCATTGGGCAAATCAACCATCAGGGATCTAGCAAACACAATGGAAAACAATGGTATCAGTTTCAAAACTAAGGTATGCCTGACTTAGGTCACAGTCTTTTCTATCACTTGCTATACATTTGAAAACTTAATAATGAATAAGCATGGCAGAAGAAAACTTGCGGTGTTGGAGAAGAATACTGAATATTCATAGTCTACCAAAAGAGCAGATTCATTTCTGAGAAAGTATAACCAGAGTGTTTGCTCCTTGGAGACAAGGATGATGAACCTTGTCTCTTACACTTTCAGCATGTTGCTGGGAGATGCTACTCATTGGAAAGGGAATTCATACTTGGAAAGATGGAGAGTCAGTGAAAACAACAAGATCTTCACCAAGATGGATTGACGCAGTGACACAGAAATGTACTCCATGGAGTCAGAGATGATGAAGATGGCACAGGATGGAACAGGGTTTTCGTTTCTTCATGGGGTCACTAAGAGTCATACTAATGCAAGGGCATGACAGCAGTAGAATCTCAAATATTTTTGGATTATTTTTTATTTTACTTTCTAAGGGCCTAGAGGCAAGAAGTTGTGGTACAATACCAAAGACATTCAGTTCAAGGCCACTAACTGCTCTGCAGAAGAATGGGCACTCTCCTCCTTTGTGATTAACCATCTCTGAAAACCTGCTAGAGCTAGAGCTATGAGTCAGTTCTAATTCAAAAGTACACAACAACAACAACAAAAAAGATACCCTGCCACCAGTGATTTGAGGATTTTTTTTAACGAATACACTTTTAAACTTTTCTTTAACCATTTATATAAGTAAAGTTTTAATTCTGTGGCAGATAGACGTTTGCATATTCTCTAGATGAGATTTATTTTTTAAATATATTTTAGGGGAAAATTATCAATAGTTTTATCCTATAAAGCTGTTAAAAATCATTTCTGCAGCTATAAATTCAGTCTAAAATTAAATTATCAGTTTACTTTATGTAAGAAGCTATTTTCTAAAATATGTGATTTATATGTAGATGCAGAGTTACAAAAATGGCATATAAAACTTCATTATTTTAGCATAAAATATGTTATCAATTAGAATGTAAATGCATCTTGTTCACTTGTATAGCAAATTTTCAGTTTAAATAAAGAATAATGGAAGATATAGACAGGATAATTTGTCCCTATCTCTATAAACCTAGAACCTGTATGTCATTAAACACATACGCATGTACAATACCCACGTACCTATATATAGCTATAAAGATATAGAGAGATATAAACATTTAACTACAATAGTAGTATTATGGAAATCTACTTAAGAAAAGTAATATTATCTATGCTCCCCCGAGGGTTTTTATATTCTTCTGCAGAAAATTCTGTTTGAAGAAAAAAAAAAGAGATAAATTGTCGGCTTTCTCTTGTAATATACTTTGAAAATACATTAAGTTTCTGCTTTTCTAGTAGAATGCCATTTTCAAAAGAATAAAAGAAACATATGGGACACGTTTTAGGTTTTGCTTCTATTTCTGAGATGCTGATTGGAAATCCACTGACTTCAAAGAAAACTATAAGATTAGTTCAAATAGCTGGAAGAGCAAAGAGAAATTGACCCCCTTCTGCAAATATCCCTCATGTAATCGCTTATATCTCTGCAGGGAACTGTCAATATTTTTTTATAAAGAACACAGGAAAAAGAAACAAGTAAATAAGAACTAGTTTAATTTCATTTTTAAATAAATAAATGCATAAAATTCTGTAAAATTTGCCAACGTTAAGGAAAGGCAACTCTTCATTTTTTGTCCTTGTTACTTTTTTCACACTGCTTTAGGTTTATTTTAATTATTGCTTTTGTGTTTTAGTTAATATTTTAATGAAGTCTGTTCTAGCTAATTGCTTCTACATCAATCTAAATCATGACATTGAGAGTGATTTGAATTTAGGGACTCTCTATAATTAAATTATTTAACAGCATTTTGCAAGCATTATGTTTTCAAAAGGTACTTTTTGCAAAAACTCAGGCAAGATATTTTTTTCCTTCTTTACTTTCCTATGTTATGTGATTTTCACTTGGTTATGAAAAATCCAGGCAGGGTTTGCTTTCATTTAAAACAAAACAAACTCGTTGCCCTTTATTGTCACTCTGGAAGGAATCCTGATAGAGCAATGGCTATACTTGCAGTTGCTAACCAAAAGTTTGGTGGTTTGAACGCACTAGTAGTTCCATGAGAACAAAGACCTGATAACTGCTTTTGTAAAGAAACCGTGAGCAGTTCTGTTCTGTGCTAACAAATGTTTATGTGTAGGATTCTACACAACAGAACACAACATTTCCTGACACAGGAAAGAGAAAACATGAGTTTTTACAGTCTCCTGGGTATATTTCCTGTCTGGAACTGTTAATCTCAAAACTAGATGTTAATCTTATAGACTAGATTAACTGATTTGCTTTTATTTGCCTTGGTTTACATTTAAGCATCTGAATTTTATTATAAGTTGTTGTAATGCATTTAAAAACTTTGCTTATGTTCTAAATAATTGTATTACAGAGAAAGATGTAAGATTACAGAGTCCTACGAGATGGTTCTTTAAGCCATACATAGCATTTTATACAAAATTTATACATTAAATTTCATATAAAATACTTGTTTATCCATTTCTTGGGATGTTTGTGCTCAGTATTTTATTTAAGCATAGTTGGAAAAAGGTACTTCTAAGCTAAAATTAGCTGCCATTCTCCTGGATTTCCCACAGTGTTGTTCTAACCCAAAAGCTTAAGTTATTCTGTCGGTTCACTGCATTCATTAGGAGTTCTGGTGGTAGCTGATGAAAGGATTTGGCCACTAACTGAAAGATGAGAGGTTCAAATCCACCAGCCTTTCTGAGAGAGGAATATTACAGTTAGCTACCATAAAGATTAATGGTAAGGATTGTTACTGAGTCAAATTCCAACTCCCTCATTGAGTTCCAAGGCTGGAGTCATTAAGGAAGCAGGCATCCACATTTTTCTCTTCCAGAATGACTGGTGGTTTCAGATTGCCTGCTTAATCCTAAACAGAGCAGTTAATCACTGTTTCAAAGCAAAGGGAAGAAATTAAGATGTGAAGAAGTTGAGCAAAGATTTCTAAGGGTAGCACATGAAGACAAAGCAAAGTAGTATAATGACGTGTGGAAAGAGCTGGAGGTGAAAGATCAAAAGGAACGAACTTGCTCAGCATTTCTTAAGTGGAAGAAACTAAAGAACAATCTCAGGCCTCAAGATGCAACACTTAAGGTTACTGTGGACAGAATGATGAATGACCCAAAAAGCATCATTAGAAAATGGAAGGAGTACACAGGAGTGCACAGAGTCACTCTTCCAAAAAAGAACTGTCTGACACAGAAGAATTTTATGAAATAACAATAAGAACAAGAGCCTATGGTGATGAAGGAGGACATTAAAGCTATTCTGTGCACATCCATGTTTGTCATGACTTTGTTCACAATAGCAAGGAGTTGGAAAAAACCTACGTGTCCATCAACAAACGAATGGATAGAGAAGCTGTGGTATATTCACATAATGGAATACTACGCTGCATTGAAAGACAAGGAACTCATGCAATATTATTCAAAATGGGTGACCCTGGAAGTATCTCAGTCACAAAAGGACAAATACTGCATAGTTCCACTGTTGTAAAACAGAACTGACCTCGGGGTTGGGGGAAGACTGAAAAAGACAGGTTAAATAATGTATGCTGCATTGAAACAGACGAGGGAGAAAATGATTTAAAAGGGATATCTGATTAGGTATTTTTGCCATGACAGGAGTCCAGAATGAAGGCTGCATAGTGCAGTGGACATTGGGAGAGAGATTGTAAAACAATGAAAGAATTTTTCTTTTACTTTTCCAACATGGTAGTGTACTAGGGGTGAGGGGTGGGAGGGGAGAAGTGTGCAACAATGAATGAATGAAAATCCAAAGTCTCTGTAAATTTTCGTTGAAATTAATAATATTTTTTTTAAAAAAAAAGAGTAAAAGAAGAACTGGGGGAAAAGAAAAGCTACTCTGAAGGATTTAGTAAAAACAAAGGCTCCAGGGATTGAGGAACATCAATTGATTTGTTTAAATTAACAAATGCTACCTTGGATGTGCTTACCAGGTTGTGACAAGAAATGTGGAAGATAACTGCCTGGACAACTAACTAAGAGATGAATATTTATTACCATTAAAAAAAAGGGTGACACAACAGAAGAGTGGAAATTATCAAATAATATCACTAATATCACACGTAAGCAAAATCCTACTGAAGATTATTCCAAAACAACCAGAACAGTACAGCAAAAGAGAACGACCAGAAGTACAAGCTGATTTAGAAGAGGTTGTGACACTAGGGACATTGTCATCAATGTCAGATGTATCTTAGCAGAAAGCAAAGAGGATATCTATCTATATATTTCATTGGCTGTGGAAAGTCATTTAACTGTGTGGATCACAAAAAATTGTCGCTAACCTGGAGGAGAATAGAAATCCCATAACACTTGATTGTGTTCATGAGAAACTTACACTTGGACCAGGAAGCAGATTGGAGCAAGGAAGCACTACATGATTCAAAGCCAGGAAAGGTGTGTGTCAAGGATGCATCCTATTCTGCACCTTTTCAATCTATACACAGAACAGATCATCCGGGAGGCTGGGTTTTATGAGCAGGAATACAGCGTCAGGATTGGAAAAAATCTGGTCAACAATCGGTTATAAGCTGATGACACAGCCTTGCTTGCTGAAACTGACGAGAACCTGAAACACTTGCTATATAAAGTCAAAGACTATAGTTTTCAATATGGATTGATGCTCAACATCAAAACAGCAGAGATTCTCACCACTGGGCCAACTGGCAGCAACATGATAGATGGAGAGGAGATTAAGTTGTTGTTAACAATTATAGCTTGCTTGGCTCCACAATCAACACTCTTGGCACCAGCAGTCAGGAAATCAAAAGAATAATTGCACTGAGAAATCTGTAGTCAGGAGCCTCTCCAGAGTACTCAGAAGCAAAGACATCAGTTTAGAGACTAAGATGCACCTAATTTAGGACATGATATTATCAATTGTTTGATATACATAAGAGACCTAGACAATGACAGTGAGGAAGGATGATAGAAGAAGAATAAATGCCTTTGATTTGTGGTACTGGAGAAGAGTACTGAAGACCACAAACAAATTTGTCTTAGAGTGGGTGAAATCAAGTTTCTCCCTAAAGGCTAGGATTTGAAACTCAGGCTCACATAATTTGGGCATGTGGCCAGGAGGTACCAGTCCTTGGAGAAGGACATCATTCTTGAGAAATTAGAGGAAAGGAAGACTCTAGATGAGATGGATAGACACAGTAACAGGGGTAATAGGGCTAGATGTGTGGGAGTCAGCGAAACTGCCTCAGGATAAAACAGGCTTCAGAGCTTTTGTACATAGGGTCTATGAGTCATAGGCTACTCTACAGCACACTACAACAACGGCAACATGGACATTATTTTCATATTATAATGAGAACAATGATTTAGTAATAATAATACTACCATTGATAAGAATGGAAATCTCAGAGCACTTAATTGTGCTTATGTGAAATTTATACCTAGACCTAGGTTGTTTTGTGAACAAAGCAAGAGAATACTACATGGTTTGAAATTAAGAAGGGAGTGGGTCAGGGTTGTAGTCTCTCTCCATACTTATTCAACCTGTATGTTGAGCAAATTATTTGCGAATCTGAACTCTATGAATAGGAATGTGACACCAGGATCATAGGGATACTCACCAATGACATGCATTATGGAGATGACACAACCTAACCTTACTTGCTGAAAGTGAGGAGAACTTGAAGCACTTGTTACAGAATCTTAAATACTAGAGGCTTCACTATGAATTGCACTTCAATGTCAAGAAAGCAAATATTTCTACCTCTGGACCAATAGGAAACATCATGGTAGAATGAGAAAAGACTGAAATTGTCAACAATTTTATCTTACTTGGATCCACAACTAATACCCATGGTATCATCAGTCAAGAAATCAGGAGAACATTACACTGGGAAAGTCTGCAGGTAGAGACTTCTCCAAATTATTGAGGAGTAATGATGTCAGTTTGAGCACTTAGATTTGTCTGATTCAGACCATGGTCTTTCAATCCCTTACTATGCATCTGAAAACTGGACAATGACAAAAGATGAAGGAAGAATCGATGCCTTTGAGCTGTAGTGTTGTAGAAGAAAGAACAAATAAATATGTCTTGGAAAAGCTGCAGCCATAATGCTGTTTGGAAGCAAAAATGATGAGGCTTCGCTTCACATACTTT
Organism: Elephantulus edwardii; assembly: GCF_000299155.1. Classification (NCBI taxonomy): domain Eukaryota; kingdom Metazoa; phylum Chordata; class Mammalia; order Macroscelidea; family Macroscelididae; genus Elephantulus; species Elephantulus edwardii. The sequence goes on along the minus strand of NW_006399886.1, from coordinate 2,184,576 downwards.
GGACATGTTGAGAGGAGAGGCTATTCCCTAGACAGAGACATGATTCTCAGAAAAGTAGAGGGTCAGTGAAGGAACAGAAGACCTGCAACCAGGTGGATTGACACGGTGTCTCCTACAATGTGATTTAATGAATCAGGAATTGTGAGGGTGGCAAAGGATGGGACAGTGTTCAGATCTGTTGTTCAGCGAGTCACTGTAGGCTGTACTTGACTCCGTGGCACCCAACAACAACAAGAACATGGGCATCGTTAATGGAGATAGTTCCACTTTATGAAGCAGGTAGAAGTCAGGTTCTGCCATTCCCATGTTGCATGAGTTCTTTCCACAAGCTTTATTCAGGTATACCTATGAAATTTCATATGTCATAAAAGCAGTTCATGAACATTGGCCAAAACAGTGTAGGGTAAGAATTGGAACAGGACATCAACAGATAACTGCCAGATGTGAAGCCTGGGTTTAGAAGAGGACACGATACTAGGGCTATTATAGCTAAGGTTAGATTGATTTTAGGTGAAAGCAGAGAGTACCAGAGGAATGTCTATCTGTGTTTCATTCACTATGCAAAAGCATTTGACTGTGTGGATCACAACAAAGTGTGGTTAACTCCAAGAAGAAAGGGAATCCCAGAACATATGATTGTGCTTATGTGAAATCTATTTTTGGACCAGGCGGCCATTGTCAGAACAGAGCAAGGAAACACATGATAGTTTAAAATCAGGAGGGATGTATGCCAGATCATCTGGTAGCCTGGGTTCTATGAAGAGGAGTGTGGCATCAGGATTGGAGAAAGACTTATTAACAATCTGAGTTATGCAGATGAAACCACCCTGTTTGCTGAAACTGAGAAGGATCTGGAGTGCTTACTGCAGCCTTCAATACGGATTGAAGCTCAACACCAAGAAAACAAAGATTCCCACCACTAGGCCAATTATGATAGATGGTGAAGAGACCGAGATTTTTAACAATTTTAATTTGCTTGGCTCCACAATTAGCACTCTTGGTACCAGTAGCCAGGGCAAACTGCATTGGGAAAGTGAGCTGTCAGGGAACCAGTCCTTGGAGAGGGACATCATGCTTGAAGGGTGGAGGCACAGTGCAAGAGCGGAAGAGTCTGGATAAGATGGTTTGAGTCAGTGACTGGGCTAATGAGGGTAGGTGTTGGCACAGGATAGAACAGGTTTCAGGGCTACTGTACATAGGGTTGCTGAGAGTCTCAAGCTACTAGAAGGCACCTTAAAAAAACAACAAAAGTAATTTAAAACAAACAGAAAACAGCATTCTGAAATTATCTATGGTCTAGGGTGTTGCTTATAATTGTCTATATCTGACTAGGTCACTTTGTTGGGACCAAATTTTGTCAAGGTAATAATCATTTTAGAAACTTGGCATTATTTTGTTTAGCAAATACATAAGTGTCCATTTCTAATCCTGACTTAGCTTAAGTGCCATTGATCATAACAGACAGGGATCAAAAGAAGGTGAATAGATTTTTAAATCATCACCACTACTTCATCAACAGTTTCAATGGCAGTTTCTTCTGCCAGCAGCTCAGAATCAGTGTCTTTATTCTGGAAGGACAGTTCATAAATTAAGCAGTTGACCTTCTTGTCAATTGATGAACATTGGTCCATCCAAGACTGCCAAAACCATTAACTTTGAGCAATGGCCACATCACTAAAGTAAAAAAATGCAGTATTTATAACTTTTACATTGTTGTCTTTGCCAAGATCTCAATGCTAGTGTCTATTTTTAATTTTCATCTTGTCCATTAAAAGGCAGGAAAGGATAATCAATCTCCTAGGACATTATCTGAAAAATCTAATGACTCAAAAGTTAAAGAGTATACAAAATAAGTGGGCAACTCTGCTCATTTTTTCAATTTCCAATATCTAAAAACAAGTACTACAAAGTATTAGAGATGTTTTGCATAATTCATTTATTAGACAGACAAAGAAACAAAACAATGAAAAATCAAACAAATAATACCAGAATACTAATTCATCAATATTTTATGTGCAACTAAGTTAAACAGCATATAGCCAATTTTGTTACATACAGAATACTCTTTGACATTTGAAAAACTAGATATTCATAACCTCAAAATGTGTTGATAA
>NW_006399886.1:2179707-2182362 GCF_000299155.1 Elephantulus edwardii | reverse complement strand
CCGGCCTAGTTTTCACAGCTGATATTGAGCTTCTCCAGCGGTTCCTTCCACAGATGTAGTCGATCTGATTCCTATGCATACCATCAGGTGAAGTCCATGTCTCTTGTATAGGAATTGAAAATAGCACAGATCCATACTATGAAGGATATTTGTTGCAAGAACTGGACTGGGAAAAAGATTTAAAAAAAAGGACAGGGTAAAAAAAATCAATCAACTATATTAACAAAAATTATAGGAAAGAGAAAACTAGTTAGTCTATTCTTTAAAGAATGAATAAAGATTATTTTAAATCTTGGGAAGTTTGTTGTTCAATATGACTTATCTAACAGGGATGATTAACTATGTGGAGGGATGGGACTGTGTGAGGGAGGCATGCTGCCTTATCCACAAAGGGAGTGGTTATCTACCATTCCACAAGAGGCTTGGCTAGCCTTAACAATGTACAAAAGGATGGGCTAGTCTCACCAATAAATTGAACAGCTCACTCTATTCCAAAGAATAGGAATCTTCCTCTACCACAAGAGAATTCTTCTGCCCAGCAGAAAAGAGAGGCCTCCTACAACCCAGTGAAATGTAGGTGATGCCTTGTGATGGCACGGCAGCCATGGCTGAACTGGAAAATTAGCATGAAATAAGATGAGACCTTGGGGTGAGGAGAGCTAATATTGGCAGGACTGATAATTTTGTTGGACATTTGGGTGGAGAACCAATATTAGCAGGACTGAAAACTTGGAAACAGAGATGTGAGGCTCAAGGCTGGGGCATGTGAACATTTCAGGAGCTGTCTTGACTATATTATGTTATTTATCTGGATTACAAACTTTTGACTTCTTAAATATGATTCTGTGTGGTCTGTGAACAATCACATTGGATTTTGGACTCAGCCAAGCAGTAAGATTAGTGTTGAGATGAGTAGAAAGAGGCATAGGAGGGAGGGCGGGTGACATGTCTGACCTCATGGGAATTGGTTTAGCATTATTGTTGCTGGGCAGGGATAGTTTCCCTATATGAAGTTTATAAAGGTCAGATATGGCACTCCTCACATGGTCATTGCCCTTTCTGCAGTCTTGAAGTTCAACATTCACTGTTTGGAAAAGACATACTTTTTATAGAGCAGTAGTCTAATATTATGGAATGATATGGGCAAGGTAGTGTTCTTTGCTGTAATAAGCAAACCATCATGGGTCATCAAAAGTGGAATGATGGGTTTAATGACGATGTTTAAGAGGGAATTTTCAGTTATATTACAGTTCATAATACATTGGATAGGGGCTTCTTCCTTATATTTGGCCTGTTAACTAAAGTTGAATAAATTTAGAAGAAAACCCACAGGGACTTCTCACTCCTATAAAGCTTTAATAATTCATTCAATAGTCTGTTTAGAACACACACACACATGCACACAAACACACACACATACGCACACAAACACACACACACACACACACACACACACACACACACACACGTAGAGATATGTTTTTCGTTTGTAAAACCTGTCTAACATGATTTAGAGAATGTCAGGAGAAAAGAAGATCAACTGATTGCAAAGACAGAAAGAATATACAAGACGCACATTTGTATTACTGGCTTATTCCAATCACAGCCAAGACGTAAACCAGGGTGCTGAGAATGATGTTGATCATGACAAGATTAGTGACCAGTGCTTTTCTTCTCTTCTGACAGCTTGTGGATGGAGGATGGATTTACGAGTCCCTGGGGACAAGGAGGTATAAACAACACTTGGCATCAGAGTCATGAAGTGCTGACATCATGAAAGCAAATCATCCATGTGAGCCAGAAAATCAGCGTCCAAAACTTGATTTCACAGCACACTGTCATGTAAAAGAGAAAATATGACAGATCCCAAAAGTGCTTCTGAAATATTGTTGCTTTGCCCATTGACTTTTATATTCTCATTTAGTATATTCAAATGGAAATAATATTGGACATACATCAAGTTGAGTCCAAGTAAACGAGCATTTACTGGTCCTGAATGTGTAAATTAAATAGCAACCAATATTTCATCATAAAACTAAAAGCAAACTCTAACTATATGAAGGTAAATTCCAGTAATCCTAACCTCAAGATAACCAATGTGTTTATATGGTGAAGTCCTGCCACCTGATTCTTGGCGGCATCTAAGTGACATGCATGCTGTGTTTGACCTGTCAGATGCTGTGTTATCACTGTCAGTCCCACTCTTGACACTGCAGTTATGTCTATATTTTGAAAAAGGGCAAAGGCTGATGTTTCCCAAATCTATTTTCTGGCTTTTATTTTCATTTTGTCATCAAGAATGATCTCATATATAAATATCTCGGAGAGTCACTGTTCTGTGTTGAGACAAGAAAAAGGAATTCTGAAATAAAATCAGTTTACTTCACCTTGAATTACAGTTTTGTTTAATGATCACTAAAATCTCCAAGAGACACATTTTTGAACAATAAATTGATACATTTAATAAAACAAATGCATTGTGCCGTGTTCACCCTGATTACTGTGGAGTTCAGCATTTCAAGTTCAGTAACAGTTACTGTTGTTTTTAAAATATCATCCTTAGAAGTAGGTTACTGTTACAACAAATATATTTTATATTTAATTCTTTGTTTGCAAGGTCATGGGTGTCTAAAGTTAGTAAAGTTTTTATTTCTA
>NW_006399886.1:2179044-2179607 GCF_000299155.1 Elephantulus edwardii | reverse complement strand
TGGATTGATTAAGTCACTGGGGTAATCGGGATGGGTGTGTCAGAGGCAGTGCGATTGGCACAGGATAGAGCAGGGTTTAGGGCTGTTGTACATATGGTTGCTATGAGTCCCAAACGACTCGACGGCACATAACAAAAACAACAACTGTAATATCAACTGTATTTCCATAGTCTAGAACCAAATTTGTAACATAGAAGAAGCTAGACAATTCAAAGAATATGACATCAGGATTAGAGGAAGACACATTTACAGCTTTCAATATGGTAATGTCACAACCTTGTGGAAAATTAAAACAAAAAACAATTTTACTGATGAAGATCAAAGAAAATAGTCTTCAGTATTGATTATACTTTAATATAAATAAAACAAAAGTTCTCACAACTGGACCAAAAATGATATTATGATCAATGGAGTAAAACTTGAAGGTCCTCAAGGTTTTAAACTTAGTTGGATTCATAAAAATGTATATGGAAATGTTATTGTTGTTATTTTTATGTGCTGTCAAGTTGCTAAGTCTCATAGCGACCCTATGTACCATAGCTCTGAAGCCTGCCCTGTCCTGG
>NW_006399886.1:2175104-2176237 GCF_000299155.1 Elephantulus edwardii | reverse complement strand
AAGATCAGTCCCTCTTGGCCACATGCCCAAAGTATGTGAGATAGATCTTCAAAATCCTAACCACTAAGGAGAAACTTGTTTTCACCCTCTCCAAGACATTTGTTTTCTTTGCAGTCCATAGTATATTCAAGACTCTTCTCCAGCACCACAACTCAAAGTTATCAATTCTTCTTCTGTCATCCTTAGTCATTCTCTAGCTCTCTGATGCATAGCAATAATAAGCAAGAAAAAAAAAACACACCAAAAACACACCCAAGAGAAAATCTGATGCCGAGGACCTGGCAAAAGAGCCAGGATAACTTTTCAAATACTAAGGTGCACCTGATCTAAGTCATACAACTTGAGAAGTATCAATTAAGCTTTTCACAAAAGTAAAAATTGTTTACAAAGAAAAATTGTGCAGGAATATAATCACCAAAGCATGAAGTCATAAAGAAGGTAGGATACTTGAGATAAGACCTTTCTTTTTTCCTCCCACATTAAGACAGAATTGTTATTGTTATACGTCATCTAGTCATAGCGACCCTATGAAAAATAGCTGTGAACTCTACCTTATTCTGAGGTAATCTCAGTTTCCAACACACGTAGGCCCATTACCCCAGTCTCTATCTCAATCCATCTCATCCAGGGTCTTCTTTTCCTGTACTATCCCTCCATCCTTCCAAGCATGAGATTTCTCTCCAAGGAATGACCTATTCTAGTAAAAAGTATGTGAGATGCCCAAAATATGTGAGACATAGTTTCAAACTCTTTACCTCCAAAGAATAATTTGGTTTTACCTTCTCTAGGACAGAACTGTTTTTTTCTCTTGGCAGTCAACGGTGTGTTCAATACTGTTCTTGAATACCACAACTCAAAGGTATCAATTCTTCTTCTATTACCTTTAGTCATTGTCCAACTTTCTCATGTATAGGAAGTAATTGTGAAGACCATGGCTTGGATCAGAAACACCTTAGTCTCTAGAGTGATATCATTGCTCTTCAACACTCTGGAGAAGTGCTTGACAGCAGTTTTCCCAATTAGATTTGTCTTTTGATTTCCTGACTACTGGTGTCAAATTGTTTATTATAAAAGCAAAAAAGCTCTCTTCTCCAACTATCATGATGCTGACAGTTGGCTCAGTGGTGAGAATA
>NW_006399886.1:2166191-2171489 GCF_000299155.1 Elephantulus edwardii | reverse complement strand
TGTTGTGCATAGGGTCGCTATGAGTCGGAAACGACTCGATGGCACATAATAACAACACATAGTTGCTGTGATGCTAAACACTGTGACATTGGTGTGTCAAATGTGATAATGGTTACACATGGTGGACAGTGTTTGGTGCAGCTCCCAGATTAAAACAGGCTTGGAAGCAGGAGTGTTATCCACTTCCAAAATAGTTTGCCTCCAGAAACCCCATGAACCTGGAGAAAGGATCAAAGTTATACAAGTGTTCAGGTCTTTCATTCATAGCTTCGCTATGAGTTATTTAAGACTAGATGGCACTTAATATTAACAGTTGCATAGAGAAAATCTGCTGTCAAGGACCTCTCTAGAATGTAAAGAGAAAATATTTCAGTCTACATACAATGGTGTGCCTGATCCAGTTCATGGTCTTCTCAATTACTTGCTATGCTTCTGAGAGATGGACCATGACTAAGGATGATAGAAGAAGAATCAATAACTTTGAGTTATGTCCTATCAAAATAACAAATAGTTCTGCCTTGGAGAGGATGAAATCAGGTTGCTTCTTGGAGGCAAGAATAATGAAGCTTCATCTTACAAATTTTAGGTATGTTCCCAAAACGGACAAGTCCTTGGAGCAGAACCCCATGCTTGGAAGCGAGGATCAGTGCAGAAAAGGAAGATTCTGTATAAGATGGATTTACAACAATAGCCATCTTAAAATATTTTAGGCTTTAAAAAGCTGTCTGTAGGATGTTGCACTGTTAACCAAAAGGTCGCATACCTCTGATAGTTTAAACTCACCAATGGCTCCATGGGAAAAGAAGCACATAACTCTTCCATAAAGAGTTACAACCTCAGAAATTTGATGAATGGTCACCAAGTCAGAACTGACATGATGGCAGTGGAGGAAGAGAAGTGAAAGCTGTACAATTCCAATTCTAATAGCAAGAATATCTTTATAACATTCTTAGTAATTACTGTAGTCTGAAATTAATATATTTATATAGGATTATGCTTGTGTATTGTCCCCTAGAATTAAAATTCCATTTTATGTCAATGTTATTGCCAGTGTTACTTGTTGCTATGTTTTGATAGAATACTTAACATAAAAACTAGTAAATAATAGCTGTTCAACAAATATATTTTGAATGAAATTTATTTACGTATATATTTAGCTCTATTCCCATAGTTTCATTATATTTATAAACAAAATTAATTAAATATTCAGCAACAGAGATAAGAACTAATACAGTCTGTAAAATATTTCACAAGTTGTAAAGAAATTCTACCTAGTGGAGCTATCAACCTGCCCCTATTTGACCAGAGTTGTTCTTGGATTTCCTGGCATCAATTTGCCTTGGGAACTTTCTTTTTTGTAGCACTATTTTTGCTATTACAAACCACTCTATAAATTTTCTACAGCTTTATTTTGCCTTGGAGTTTCACTGAAAATAGTGCATTTTGGTGGAGAAACTAATGCTTCTGTTTGTGGAGAATGTGATATTGATTGTTAATATTAATGCAAAATGAATCATTTGTTTGCCCTAATTTAATGCATAGAATTCACCATGACACTAGTGGGATCTTTTTACAGCAATAAATTTGTGCCAACTAATAAATTACATTCTCTTGTATTAAATGAAAATGAGTACATTTTATAGGTTTAATTTTAAATGTTTATGGCAAGTGAAAATCTGGACAAATTATAAGACAAACTTTCATCCAAAAAGGATGTAGCTGTGATTTCTCAATAATTTTCTCTCTTTTCTTTCTTTGTGATATAACTAATTGTTCATAAACTCTTGGTCTGTCAGAATTGTTCTATGCTTCCTCAAAATGAGTTACACTTTACTAATTAACATTTACACAGTTTCAGTAACTAAGCTTGTGGACATGTAACCTGTACCACCCCAAAAAGACAATAAACAAAAATGATAATAGGAGAAAAAAAAGAAATTTAATATCCTATAAAACCTTCCTCCTAATATGAATGGGAATTACAATTATAAAAAGTTATAGTATTTTCTATGGAATCCTGATGTTTTCTAACCTGAACTAATGCCATGATTTTTTTAAGTTCTGAAGACTTAATGATTAATATAGAAGTCCTAGAAAACTCAGTAGTTGTTGAGGTAGATAAAATCTTTATTTTTTTTTTTAAATCATCATCAAATATCAGTTAAGGTTCAAAATAACATGTATCTTCTTCCATTAACAATATGAGGCTCTTGACATAAACTCCATATTGAGAGAATTTACTCTTGTTTTCTCTCCTAAAAAGAATGGAAAACATCAGGTGTTTCTAACATCCTATCTAGGCCACTGCTGTAGGCATCATAGTGATTGATTTCATTCTGCAGTCTTCAGTTTACAGGAAATCCATATAAATCAACTAGAATATGGAAATGTATACCTCCCAGGAGTTACAGATTAACTGATTCTGAATCAGGGGGAAATAGAAAGGTCAATAAGAAAACATCATTGAGGAGCACACGAAAAAAGCTGAGTAGCCAGATGTTGAGTGCTTTTTTTAAGGGTTACATCTTAGGATATTTTCTGTTTGATAATGGGTCATATAGGCACTTTCAGGCACAAAATGAGTATTTGAGTGCCAATAGAGTCATTGTTGAGAAGGAAACTTTAGAGTTTGCTTTCATAATAAATTATTTTAATAAGTATTGGCTTTTGAGTTAAAAAGTCTTGGATGTGTGAAAAATCAGAAGGAACTCTCCTCTTCAAAAATGTGTGTTTTCAGTCAGTTTCTCAGTTTTAGAGTAAGATCTTCTCTAAGTTTGCAAACATGACAAAATGGAGAGACATATTAAGAATAAAATGAGACCCAAAATGGATGCCAGTCAGAAACACCAAGTGCATAGCTGCTATTTTTACTTTTACAAATTCTGAACTTTTTCTCCTTTCAAAATATTCCTTAAAGACCCAGTGTCTTCCAAATCCTCCTATGCTTTGCAAGGTAAATCTGAATGAGTATCTAGAGTGAAACTGAAAGAAGACTGAACTCAAGAAGAGTGAAAGGTTTATACTATTCTTTCATTATATCTTCTTTCATCTTTTAGTTTACATTTATTGCAATCAGTTGTTGAAAAGATAAGTAGAAAAAGATCCAGGAAAATTACTGTATAATTTTGTGAATACAGAACTTCAGTTGCTTTATTGACAAATCAACAAGGAGACTTGCAAAGCAACCTTGATTTATTGGAGAATTAGTCACCTGTAGGAAATAAAAACACTTTAAGGGAACTAAAAGTGTATGCATCCTTTCTCTAGAAAAGGTTGTGTCTTTTCTCTCTACCTATTCAATCTGTACAAATAGAAAATGATTTGAGATGCTGGACTCTATAAAGAAGAATGCAGCATCAGGATCAGAGGAAGATTCATCAATAGTCTCCCTTATGCAAATTACACAGCTTTGTTTCCTGAAAATGAAGAAGAGAACTTGAAACAGTTGATGTAGAAGAAGAAAGAGTGCAGCCTTTAATGTAGATTATAGCATCAAGGAAAAATAAATTGCAGGTACTAAACCAATACACAAAATGATGGTTGATGGAGAAAATATTGATATTATCAACAATTTAATTTTACTTGGATCCACAATGAAAACCCTTGCTAATAACAGTTAAGAAACCAGAAGATACATTTTACGGAAAAAATCTACTGTTAACGTCCTCTTCAAAGGATAATTATGTCAGTTACATCAGTGTGACTAATCCAAGCTATGTGTTTTCAACTACTTTCTGTAGTTTCTGTAGTTTCTCAAAGTTGAACAATAAATTTGGAATAAGGATAACAGAAGAAGATTGATGCCTTTGAGTTATGGTGGTTTAGAAGAGTATTAGACATCCCACAGACTACCATAAGAGCAAATAAGTCTGTCTTGGAGGAAGTACAACCAGACTCCTCTTTAAAGGCAAGGTTGGTGATACATTGTCTCACCAACTTTTTGCACATTGTAAAAAGGGGCTATTCCTTGGAAAAGGATAACGCACTGGGAAAGATGGAGGATCAGAGATAGAGAGAAGAAGACCCTCAACAAGATAGTTTGGCATAGTGACTTTAATAGTAGCCTTCAGTATATCTGAGATTGTGAGCATGGTGAAGATAGGACAAGTTTAAGATATGTTGTTCATGGGGTCACTATAAGTCAATTGGACACTATGGCATCTAACATCAACACCAACAACATTCATTCAAATAGAAGCTATGCACACAAAAAAAAAAAACCACAATAAAAAACTGTTTCGATTATGTTTCGTGATATCAGCAGTGGATATATATTAAAGTTGACCAGATATTTTGGCTTATATAGTTGGAATATATATTCTATATTCATATTCTACCATATCATTATGGTAGAGTAAGACATATACTAGAGTCCTTACTAAAAAAAAATTGGGAAAACAACATCAGAGGGTTTTTTTGAATTAGAGGTTAGTGGTAAGCTCTTAAGTATTTTACACATGACAGAGATAAAGGAGGCGGTACTGCAAGTAGTCCAAAGAGACCTTATGTGTACATGCATTTTAATCAATCCACACTAAAATCTTATATAAAGACAAAATCAATTCATAAACTTATAAATATTTCATATACATCACTCTTTCCAATATAATTCTGTCTTTTCGTAGCCATTTCTAAAAAATAATATCTTTAATTTTTTTTTACTCTCAAAATTTTATTTTTTTCTGATAAGGAAGAATCTTCCTATATGTTTGAAAATTTGCATACACAAAATAGAAAATTAATACATATTAAGCTTTGCACATGTCAGAGTTCTGGTAGCCTAGGGGTAAGGAGCTGTTCTGTAAACCCAAAGATAAATAGTTCTAATCTATGAGCTGTTCTGCAGGAGAAAGGTAATTTCTTTCTGTGAGATTTATTACTTCTGAAAACCCACTGGAGGGTCAGTCAACTATGAGTCAATTCCAACTCAATGATTCCAAATCAATTATTTCAACTCAATGCAATGAGATAAGAGTTTTCTTAGCCTAATTATAAATATACAAGAGGTTAAAGCACCTATAAAATCAAGTAACAAATGTCCAAAGCTAAAACACAAAACTTATTTGATATTACAAAAAGTGAAGGTCAAAATATCAAGTTACATAACAATGAATTTCTATGTAAATTACAAAATTGTGCAGTTAATGAAACAGACCACAAGCTCTTAAAAAGACTGAATTCATGAATATAAACCTTTTCATGTCAAAGAAAATGTATCTCTTGTATATTGTTGTTGTTGTAGTTATGTGCCATCGAGTCGTTTCCGACTCATAGCGACCCTATACACAACAGCCCTAA
>NW_006399886.1:2120215-2161341 GCF_000299155.1 Elephantulus edwardii | reverse complement strand
AATATTTATAGAGATTCTATTGTGTTTCAGACAAAGTTTTGGGGAAACTTATGTATTTTGGCTTTATATTTAAAGATAGTTTGTAAAAACAAATATAAATTAGAAAAATGAACCCTACAAAAACACTTTCCCTTTTTATCTCAACTACATTACTTAATAAAGACAGAACTTATTATATTTAAAGGAAAATGTATTAAATTCATCAATTTTTTTTAGCTATTATTCTTTCTTACATTTCTCACGCACTTTAGGAACCAGAAATTCTGTGGATCACCACAAGTGTTAATTGTGGATCCAAGAAACATAAAGCTGTTGACAGTTTAAATCCCCTCTCCATCCATCATAATGCAGCCTTTTGGCCCAGTGGTGAGAATCTTTGTTTTCCAAAGGCTGCATTCCTTGTTCTTCTACAACAAGTGCTACAAGTCCTCCACCCATTCAGCAAGTAAGGTTATGTCATCTGTGTAACACAGATTATTGATGAATCTCCCTCCAATCCTGATGTCATACTCCTCTTCATAGAATCCAGCTTTTCAGATAATTTGTTCAACAGGTAGGTCGAACAGGTATGGAGAGAAAATACAACCCTGACACACTCCCCTCCCAATTCCAAACCATGCAGTAATTTGCACCACAGTCTCCTAATGCAGATTCTGCGTGAGCGCAATCAAGTGCTCTGGGATTCTCATTCTTCTCAATGTTAGCCACAGCATGTCGTGATCCACAGTCAAATGTCTCTGCATAGTCAAAAAAACAAAAAGACACATTCTTCCAGTATTCTTTACTTTCAGCCAGGATCCATCTGATATCACCAATGATATTCCTGGTGCCACAGCCTTTTCTAAATCCCACTAGAACTTCTGCCAGTTTCCTATCTTTGTACTTTTCCAACCATTTTTTAAAATGATCTTTAGCAGGATTTTCCTTGCATGTGATATCAATGATGTTGTTTGATAATTTTCACATTCAGTTGGGTCACGCTTCTTGGCACTAGGAAAAAATATGGACCTCTTCCAGTTTGTTAGCCAGACCTTCGTCCTCCAAAATTCCTGGCATAGACTGGTTAGTACATCCAAGGATGCACCTGTTAATTGAAACAAGTCATCGTGTATCACATCGATCCATGGACCCTTATTTTTTGCCAATTCCTTAAATGTAGCTTCTACTTTCTCCTTTATTACCGTTAGCTTCTGTTCATATGGCTCTTGTTGTTGTTATGTACTGTTGAGTTGCCTGCAACTCACAGAAACCCTCTGTACAACAACTCCTAAAACCTGTTCTATCCTGTGCCAATATCACTGTCTCTAACACACCTACCTCCATTACCCCAGTCATTAAATCAATCCATCTCATCTAGAGTCTTCCTCTCCTGTGCTGTCCCTCCACCCTTCCAAGCATTATGTACCTTTCCAAGGACTGGTCCTGCCTTGCAACAGGTCCAAAGTATGTCAGACAAAGCTTCAAAATCCTTGCCTCCAAGGAGTAGCTTGGTTTAATCCTCTCCAAGATGAACCTGTTTGTTCTCCTACCATTCCATGGTATATTCAATACTCTTCTCCGGTATCACAGCTCAAGGGCATCAATTCTCCTTCTATCATTGTTAGTCATTGTCGAGCTCTCTGATGCATAACAAGTAATTGCAAAGACTATGACCTGGATCAGGTGTACATTAGTCTCCAGACTGACATTGCCTCTCTTCAGTACTTTGGAGAGGTCTCTGACAGCAGACTTTCCAAATGTAATTTGTCTTTTCATTTCCTGGCTGCTGTACCAAGAATGTTGATTGTGGAGCGAAGCAAACTCAAGCTGTTAACAATCTCAATCTCTTTACAGTCTATCATGATGCTGCCAATAGGCCCAGTGGTGAGAATCTTTGTTTCTCTTAATGTTAAGCTTCAATCCATATTGAAGGCTGCAGTCTTTGATCTTCTGCAGCAAGTGCTTCATGTCCTCCTCAGTTTCAGGAAGCAGGGTTGTGTCATGTGCATAACACAGATTGTTGATGAGTCTACCTCCAAGCCTGATGCCACACTTCTCCTCATAGAGTCCAGCCTCCCTGATAAGCTGTTCTGCATACAAACTCAAAAGATATGGAGATAGGACACATCCTTGCTATCTATCCTTCCCAATTTTGAACCATGCAGTGTTTCCTTGCTCTGTTCTGATGACTGTCTCTTAATCCAAGTATAGGTTTCTTATATGAACAATCAAGTGTTCTGGAATTCTCATTCTTCTCAGAGGCAGCCACAATGCATATGGTATTCCCTAAAATCTTTTAGTGTAAATCAATTCTTTCTGGTACAGTTGCTCTGTGTATTCCCTCCATCTTTTGATGCTTTTTGGTTCATTCAGCATATTGCCCATAGCATCTTTCAATATTGTGACACAAGGCTTAAATTTAGTTTTTAGTTCTTTCAGCTTGAGCTTGAGAACTGCAGAATGAGTTCCTCCTTTTTATTTGCCAATTCCAGTCTCTGCACATTCTGTTATAACACTTTGCCTTGTCCTCTGAGATGCTCTTTGAAATTATCTGTTCATCTCTTTCACTTTGACATATTTTCCTTTATATTTGGCTTCTTGATGATCCAATGTAATAATCTTTAGAATCTCTTCTGACATCCATTTTAATTTTTTCTTTCTCCTCTGTTTTTGTAATGACCTTTTGCTTTCTTCATAGATGATATATGAATAATCATCGACTGATCAAATGAATAAAACTTTTTGTTTTGGTAATGTGACAGATTATCACAGTCATTGTAACATAAGTTTAAGCACAGCAGAGATTGTGTGAAAGACTTATAACCAGGCAGTATTTTCTTCAAGTTGGAATCAGTTTGACATAGCCCAATAGTTGTGTCTTCAATATCTTAAATACATCTCATATTCTTGACATTCATTATTTTATATGTTGACATGAGGCCAGTTCCTACTCCTGACAACACTATGTGTGAAAAGTAAAGTGGCTCAATAATGTTTTCAAGGCTGTAAATATTTAAATAAGCCAATTGCCACATTTTTCTCTTATGAGATACCTGGTGGCTTCACAATGCTTACCTTTAAGTTAGAAAACTGGCATTTAATCAGTGTATCACCAGGGAATCTTGACATTCATATGAGTTTAGTTCCTATCTATAAGTAAATCACTGGCAGTATTGCTATTTTTCAAAAATTATAACTTCACTAGAAGGAATTATGAAAAAGTAGAGAGAAAGAGTAGACGTTAAAGAAAAAGAGGAAGGAAAAATTGTACTTATCACACTGTCTTTTTTATCCCATTTGCTTTTATTTTCATTTACATTTTTATTCTTATACTAGTTTATTTATAAAATGTGAACACATTGTTTTCCAAAGCAGTTTCTTCCAATTTCTCTCACCCTCACATACATCAAATTGTAAAAACTCAGGATTAATCCTCCATTCCTCTGCACATCCTCATCCTTCTGCTTCAACCCTCCTCCTCCCTTTGGAACCTTATACTCATTCTACAATAATGGTTTTATACAATATTTGTCCTTACAAGACTGAGTTAGTTCACTGAGAATAATGCCCTCCAGTCCCTCTCAAGTAATTTACAAAATTATTGCTCCTGTGTGCTGTGTAGTATTCTATTGTGTGAATGTACCATAATTTCTCAATCCATTCAGTTGTGGTTGCACATTGGGGCTGTTACCATGTTCTTGCTATGGTGAACAATGCTGCTGTGAACAATGGTGAAGAAGGCTCTGTTTGTGAACAGTTCTCATTTTCTCAGGGTATATTCCAAGTAGTGGAATAGCTGGGTCATATGGAATTTCTATGTTCAGCATTTGAGGAAGCATCAAATTGGCTTCCAGAGTGGTTGTACCATTTTGCAATCCCACCAAAAATGTATAAGAGTTCCTCTCTCACCACATCTTCTCCAACATTTATTACTTTCTGCCCTGTTAAACTGTGCCCCTGTTGCTGGAGTGAGAAGATACCTCACTGTGGTTTTGATTTGCATCTCTCTTATTTCCAGTGATTTGGAGCATTTTTCCATGTGTCTGTTTGGCATTCAAATATCTTGCTCTGTGAAAAATCGTTCCATGTCTTTTGCCCATTTTATAAATTGATTATCAATCATTTTCTTATGGAAGCCCAGGAGTAGTCTGTAAACTTTCATTTTGAGACTCTTGTCTGAGGTAGTATTACCAAATCTTTGTTCCCAGTCGGTAGGTTTTCTTTTCACTCCGTTGGGAAAAAAGTTTTTGTTTCACACAATGATTTAATCTTTTGAAGGTCCCATACATCAGTTTTATCCTCATCAGATTGTGCATTACTGGCTGTATTCAGAAGTCTCTTTATACCTTGGACTAGCACTTCTAAGCTTGATCTGAGTTTGTCTCTGGCAAACTCTACGGATAAAGCCTTTACTCCCAGGTCTCTGATCCACCTTGGGTTGATTTTTGTATGTAGTGTGAGACATGATTGTAGTGTGAGACATGATTGCTAGTTCAGCTTTCTGCAAGTTAAAGTCCAGTTTTGCCAGCACCATTTGTTGAAGAAATTGTCATTTCTCTATTTGATAGTCTTGATTTCCTTTATGAATATCAGTTTGCCATAGATAGCTGGGTCTAGTTCTGGGTTCTCAATTCTATTTCATTGGTCTTTGTGCCTCTCATTGTAACAGTACCATGTTATTTTGATTATGACTGCTGTGTAGTAGGCAAAGATATTACTAAGAAAGGAAACTACAGAGCAATATCTCTCATAAATACATATGCAAAAACCTTTAACAAAATCCTACCCAGTAGAAGCCAAAAGCACATAAAAACAATAATTCACCATGATCAAGTATGATTCATAACAGATATGCAATGATCGTTAACATAAGTAAAACAATCAATGTAACTCACTATATTAACAAAGTAAAGGATCTTAGCAATTGGTGCATAAAAGGCATTTGACAAAATCCAATGCCCCTTCCTGACAAAGACACTCAGCAAAATCAGAATAGAAGGGCATTTCCTTAACATAGTTAAAAGTATATGCAAAACCAAGAGTCAATATCATTATCAATTTCAAATGACAAAAAGACATTTTCTTGGCAAACAGGGATCATACAAGGATGCTTGTGGTCACCACTTCTATTCAACATTGTTTTGGAAGTGCTTGTTAGGGAAATATGGCAAGGAAAGGAAATAAAAGGTATCCTGATAGTCAAAATGTTGGGTAAACTGCTGATATATGCAGATAATATGATAGTGTACCCAGAAAACACAAAACACTGAACAAAAAAACATGTTAGAGTTAGTAGGTCAATTTAGTAGTGTGGCAGAATATAAAATCAATACACCTCAAAGATACGCAGTTCGAATCCACCAGATGTTCTTCTGGAGAAGGAGGGGCAATTTCCTCCTGTTCTAGTCAGATCCGATTTGATGGTACACACACACACACACACACACACACACAAAATAATAAAATAAAAATAAATTTTTTTAAAAGTTCAATATCCAAAAATCAGTATATTCCTCTATAGTAACAAGGAAAACTCAGAGAAGGAAATCAAGAAAGAAATACCATTTGTAATAGCCAACCACAAATTGAGATACTAGGGAGTGAACCTAAATATACAAAAGCCCTATACAAAAAAACCCCCCTACAGTATAGAGCATTTCTGCAAGACACAATGAAAAACCTAAATAAATGGAAAAATGTGTCCTGTTCATGCATAGGAACACACAATGTTGTGTAAATTAATATCCTACTGAAAGCAATCTACATGTTCAAAGCAATCCCAATCCAGATACCAAATTCATTTTTCAAGGAAATTGAAAGGGAAAATGTCAAATTTATTTGAATAGCCAAAAGATCATGAATAAGCAAAATAATTCTGAGAAGCAAAAATGAGGTGGGAGGCATAGCACTCCGTGATGTCAAAACCTATTACACAGCAGTAGTAACCAAAAGAGCATGGTACTGGTACAATGATAGGTACATAGACCAATGGAACAGAATTCAGAGGCCAGAGACAGACCTACCTATCTATTATTACACTATCTTAAATATATTTATTTAATAATTAAATTAATAACATTTTCTACAAGCAATTAAAAATCCTATTGAAGCCATTATTCTGCCTAACAGCATAGTTTATGTTTGTGTCTATTATATTTAAATAGCACGTAACTTTAGCTGTTTTAACTTTAAACTCTGACATATTGTGAATTCCCATTTCATTCTCTCTTTTTCTGAACTCTCAAATCTTGAAGCTTCTACAGAAGTCTTCTGGCATGGGAGAATGCTGCTGAAGCTGAGGAGTTTTTGTCCATATCTATAAAAACTACCATCCCTGGACACACAGTTGTATTCAGTAAGGTGAAAAGTCAATCCTTAATTCTGGTATCTGCTGAGATTTCCACATTACTAGTTGGTAGCCAGCTTAAAGGACATTCTCTTATTAAATACCCAGAATCCACCTGCAAGACTCTTGTTGTTGTTGTTATGTGCTGTCTAGTCGCCTGCAACTCATAGCGACCCTAGTACAAAAGTCCTAAACCTTGCTCTATCCTGTGCCAGTCTCACTGTCTGTGACATTTCTACCCTGATTAGCCCAGTCCGAATCAATCCACCTCATAGAGGGCCTTCCTCTCCTGTGCTGTCCCTTCACACTCCCAAGCATGACGTCCACCTCTAAAGACTGGTCCCTCCTTGCAACATGTCCAAAGTATGTCAGATGAAGCTTCAGAATCTTTGCCTCCAAGGAGCATCCTGGTTTAACCCTAGGCTTAACTTGTTTGATTTCCTAGAAGTCCTTGGTATATTCAATACTCTTCTCCAACACCACAGCTCAAAGGCATCAAATCTCCTTCTGTCTTCCCTAGTCATTGTCCAGCTCTCTGATGCATATCAGGTGATTGCCAAGACCATGGCCTGTATCAAGCACACCTTAGCCTCCAGAGTGACATCATTGCTTTTCAGTACTTTGGAGGGTCCCTAACAGCAGACTTTCCTATCACAATATGTCTTTTAGTTTCTTGGCTACTGGTGCCAAGAGTGTTGACTGAAGCTAAGCAAACTAAAGATGTTAACAATCTCAATCTCTTCACCACCCATCCTGATGCTACCAATTGACCCAGTGGTGAGAATCTCTGGTTTTTGTTTGTTTTATATCGACTTTAATCCATATTGAAGGCTGCAGTTTTTAACCTTCTGCAGACTCTATCATACCAGGTAAAAAAAGACTCAATAAACTTGTTTCTTTGAATAGTCCACTTAGCTCAGTGTTTTCATTGGTTCTGAGTCAGAAAGACATTCCATCAGGTTCCCAAGGCTATAAGAAATAATGAATAGAAACTGTCTATTTTTCTTCTGCAAAGCTAAGAATCCAAACCTTTAGAAAAATGCAGCCTTTAAATTAGCAGTGTAACTCTCTATGAATGAGCCGATCAGTGCTCCAATTTCCTACAATGAGGAGGGCAAAATAATTGTACTAATTCAGAAAGTATAGTGAGAAAAATTTAGACATTCTCCCATTCTAATAAAAAGAGTACCAAACTGGTACCTTTCCATGGCAATCATTATGGTTATTTAGACTTTACTTTTTCCTCTCTGGGGAGCTCTGATGGACTGGTGGTAAGGACATGTATTGCCAAACAGGAGACATGCGGTTCAAATCTGCCAGTTGCTATGTGGAAGAAAGATGGTCAATCTTCTCTCATGTGATTTATTGCCTCTGACAACTCAAGTTATGAGTTAGTTCCAACAAGATGCTAGATTGTACGCAACTAAAACATTTTCCTTTTAGAGGAGCTGAAATGGGATAGTGCGTTCTAGTTTATATCAACCAAACAGTTCTTAGCTCCTTTTACACCAGCTGCTCTGCAGAAGAAAGATGGGAAATCTCCTCTAATTACGGATTTACCGTCTTAGAAACTTGCCAGCAGTGGGATATTCTCCTATCTATGGGATTATGAGAATTTCTGGCAGGGCGTTCTTCTCTCATTGCTCCAAAGAAGTGTGTGGTTTTCCCCACCTACTTATAGCTGTCAAAACTTATACAGGGTTAATATCATCTGTGCAGAAGTGTGTAGGCACACAGCCAAATCTCAACAACTAACTACTAAGCTTTTTCTTTCTTTGACAAGACAGAAAGATGGTACGTCTTCTGCAATGCTAATACATATTTGAGTAGATAACTGCTTAGATGTTAGGGAGCTCTGGTAGTCTATTGATAAAAATTTGAACCGCTCACCCAAAGGCACTTTGTTCTAATCTACCATCTGCTCTGCAGGAGAAGGGTGGACAATCTGCTTCCATGTGATTTACAGCACTGTAAACCTGTTAAAGGATAAGCAATGGGTTGGCTTATATTCAGTGGCACATATTAACAACAACTTAAAAGCTGTCGTTGTTCAGTGCCATAGAGTTGATTCTAACTCATAAAGACCATATGTATGTGTACAACAGACTGAAACATTGCTTGATTGTCACAATCTCCACTGTACGTTAGTCCATTGTTGCAGCGATTATGTCGATCTGTCTCACTGAGGGTCTTCTCTAGTCTCCATCTTTCCAAGTATGATGTCTTTTCCCAGTGTAGGCCCATCCTGACAATATACCCAAAGTGTGTTAGATGAAGTCTTCTCATAGTTGTTTTAATGGAGAACAATATATTTCTTCTAGAGATTTGTGTGCTCTTTTAGTAGTTCATAATATATTCAGTACTCTTTTGTCAACACCATTATATTAATGTATCAATTCTTTTTATGTGTACCTTATTATAAAAATACCTTTATAATTAAATAAATTTCCAAAATGTCCTGCATCTGTTTTAAAATTTTATTCTCCCTGCTGCTCTGATGGCAGTGCATTATCAGAAACTACTAACAGCAGTAAAAAAATATACTTTTTCTCTTGGTCAGATTTCTAATAACTATTTTGAAAATTTCTCAATGGGATTTTAGTAATCTCATTAACTATCTAGGATGAGTGAGAATTAAGTTGAATTAGAGAGTAATTATTACTGTAAAATAGCATGCATGTTGTTACTTCAGAGTAACATCATAACATAAACAGAGACATAAAGAGCAAATATTCAAATTAAAAATTTAAGTCTTTAAGATTTTTGTTCCTAGAGATAGATTCTCTAATGGAATACTAGAATAAAAGAGTTCAAAATCAAGAAAGTAGTGCATCAGGGATGCATCCTTTCTCCATACCTTTTCAACATATATGCAGAACAGTTCATTCGGTTGACTGGAGTTTACAAAGAAGGATGTGGCATCAGAAGTGGAGGAAGATTCAACAATCTATCTTATGCATATATAACAATCTCACTTAATGAAACAGATGATGACTTAAAAGTGTTTGTTACTGAAGGTCCAGGATTGTAGTCTTCAGTATGAATTGCATCTCATCATCAAGAAAACAAAGATTCTCACAACTGGGCCAATATCAGCATCATGATAGATGGAGAAGAGATTGAGGTTGTTAACAATTTTAGCTTGCTTGGTTCCACAATCAACACTTTTGGCTCCTGCAGTAAGAAAATCAAAAGAGGAGTTGCTTTGGGAAATTCTGTTGCCAGAAATCACTGCAGAGTGCTAAAGAGGAACAAGAACAATTTAGAGGTTAAGGTGTGCCATATTCAGGCTGTGATCTACTCAATTATTTGCTAAGTATCTGATAGTTGGATGGTGACTAAGGATGACAGAAGAAGAATCAATATCTTTGAGTTGTGGTGCTGGAAGAATATATTGGACATACCATGGAAGACCAGGACAATAGGGTGAAACCACATTGCTAATTGGAGGTAAAAATTGTGAAGCTTCTTCTCACATACCTTGGGGATGTTTCCAAGGAGGGACTAATCCTTGCAGAAGATGTTTATGCTTGGAATTGTGGAGGGTCAGCACAGAAGAGGAAGGCCGTGAATTCACTGTCACAATGGGGACAAGTATGTTGGAGACAGTCAGATTGGCTCAAGATAAGACAGGTTCAGAGATGGTGTTCATAAGGTCTCTATGAACTCTAGTTGACTTGAGGGCACATTTTAGCATAATAAAATGAGTTACAGGACTTCGTATCTAATCTCCATTCCAATTCAGATAAGGAAGAGAAAATCAAAGAAATGAAACGTCCCTATTAATGCTTATTCTAGAATACATTTCTTCATCTCTTAGTCCAGTTTTTATCACACTTTAACTGATTTTGAGTTTGAAGAATTCTTGTGAACTGCTTGGCAAATGACTGGACGATTTTTCTCAACTGTAGTCACAGTTCCTTTCTAATCTATTTTCTGCCTCTGTTAAGAAACTTAATTTCTGTAGTCAAATATTTCCTCTATAATAAATAAGCCAACTGTTTCCGTGATAGGATAAAATCTGAAGGATTGAATCTTTCATGTGCATTGGTAGTAGCAATAAATACTAGGTAGAAGTACTAAAGAAAGAAAATTACCTTTAATTCTTTTACAGGTTTATTTAATGTAATAAGCAGAGTACATTTGACTGTAATGGATGTTAAATTAACTATTAAAAGATTTTATAGATGTATAAAATTATGATATGATGTATAAGCTTTTAAAACAATTATATAATTTTAATTGGTTAAAAAATTATATTATTCTGTGAAAACAATTATGTTGTTGACTTGTTAGGTGCTGTAGAGTTGAGCACGACTCATAGCGACCCTATGAACAAAGGATCTGAACCCTGTTCTATCCTATACCATCCTTACACTTTCTGATACACAATATCCCACTTCAGCAAGCACCATACCAATCCACCTGGTTGAGGGTCTTTCTCTCCTTTACCAACCCTCCACCCTTCCCAACATCATGTTCTTCTCCAAGGAATAGCACTTCCTAGCAACATGTTCAAAGTATGTGAGATGAGGCCTCATTATTCTTATCTCCAAAGAGCACTCCAGCTGCACCATCCCCAAGACATATCTGTTCATTCTCTTGGCCGTACCTGGGATGTTCAGCACTCTTCTCCAACATTACCACTCAAAGATGTCAATTCCTTTTCTGTCATCCTAATTCACTGTCCAGGTCTCTGATGCATAGCTAGTAATTGGGACCATGACTTTAATCAGACACATCTTAGTCCTCAAACTGACATCACTACTCCTCAATAATTTGGAAAAGTCCCTAATTGCAAATTTTCCCAATGCATTGTGTCTCCTTATTTACTGACTGCTGGTACCATAGGTGTTAATTGTGGATCCAAGCAAGATGAAGCTTTTGATTCTTTTAAAAAATTTCCTCTCCATCGATCATGATGATGCCTATTGGTTCAGTGTTAAGAATCTTTGTTTTCCTGAAATTGAGACGCAATCCATATCAAAGGCTGCATTCCTTGATCTTCTGCGACAAGTGCTTCAAGTCATCCTCACTTTGGGCAAGCAAGGTTGTGTCATCTGCATAACATAGGTTATTTATGAATCTCCCTCAAATCCTGGTGCCACATTCCTCTCCACAGAGTCCAGCATCTCGGATAATTTGCTCAACATATAGATTGAATAGATACGGAGATAAAATATATCCCTAACACACTCCTTTCCAAATTCCAAACTGCTCAGTGCTCCCCTGTTCATTTCTCACAACAGCATCCTAATCCAGGTATAGGTTCTGCATGACCACAATCAAGTGCTCTGGGATTTCCATTCTTCTCAATGTCAGCTACAACTTGTCTTGATCAATAGAGTCAAAGGCCTTTGCACAGTCAATGAAACACAAATAGCATCTCCTTCAAGAAGGAAATAAAATCTATGAAATGACAACCTCTTTAACCTATGGGAAAGGCAAAACTGCTACATGCAGAAAGGTAAAACAGGATACACAAAAATCAACTTAAGGTGGATCAGAGACCTGGGAGTAAAGCGTAAACCATAAAGTTCATCAGAGACAAATCAGGATCAAACTTAGATGCCCTAGTCTATGATATAAAGAGACTGCCAAATACAGCTAGAAATGCATAGTCTGAAGAGGATAGAGTTGATGAATGGGACTTTCTAAAGTTTAAATCTCTGTCCTCATTAAAACCTTTTTCCAACAGAGTGTAAAGAAGACCTACTGAATTGGAACAAACATTTGGCAATAACATTTCAGACAAGGGTCTCACAGCAAAAGTTTACAGAATACTCCTAGGCATCCAGAAGAAAAAGACTGATAATCCAATTTCAAAATGGACATGAGACATGTAAAGACTTTTCACAGAGGAGGACATTTGGATGGCCAACAGACAGATGAAAAAATGCTCAAAATCACTGGCAACAAGAGAGATGCAAATCAAAAGTACAATGAGATATCATCTTACCCCAGTAGCAGTGGCATAGTTTACCAGGGCAGCAAGTAATAAATGAGATGTGGCAAGATAGGAACTCTTATACCCTGGGGGTGGGACTATAAGATGTTACAACCACTCTGAAAGGCAGTTTGACATTTCCCCAAAAAGTTAACCATAGTAATCCCATATGGCCCAGCTATTTCACTGCTTGGAATATGTTGTTATTGTTATGTGCTGTTGAGTCGCCTGTGACTCATAACAAGCCAAAATACAACCCTAGCCTCTGACACACCTACCCCCATTACCTCTGTCACTGAATCAATCCATCTCATTAAGGATCTTCCTCTCTTGCGCTGTCTCTCCACCTTCTCAAGCATGATGTCCCTTTCCAAGGACTGGTCCCTCCTTGTAACATGTCCAAAGTATGTCAGATGGAGCTTAAGAATCCTTGTCTTCATGAATCATTTTAGTCTTACTCTCTCTAGGACGAACCTGTTTGCTCTCTCAGCAGTCGATAGTATATTAAAAACTCTTCTCCAGCACCACAGCTTAAAGGCATCAATACTCCTTCTAACATCCCTAGTCCAGCTTTCTGATGCATAGCAAGTAATTTCAAAGACCATGGCCTGGATCAGGTACACCTGAGTCTCCAGACTGACATCACTGCTCTTCAGTCCTTTGGAGAGGTCTCTGACAGCAAATTTTCACAGTTCAATTTGTCTTTTAATTTCTTGGCTGCTGGTACCAAGAGTGTTGATTGTGAATCCAAGCAAACTAAGGCTGTTAACAATCTCAGTCTCTTCACCATCTATCATGATGTTTACAATCAGTCCATTGGTGAGAATCTTTGTTTTCTTGATGTTGAGATGTTTAATCCATATTGAAGGCTGAGGTCCTTGAATTTCTGCAGCAAGGACTTCAGGTCCTCTTCAGTTTCAGCATGCAAGGTTATGTTACCTACATATACCCTGAGAAAATGGGAACTGAGGCACAGAGACTTGTACATCAATATTGACAGCAGTATTATTCACCTTAGCAAGAACATGGAAAACAATCCAAATGGCCGACAACACTGGAATAGATTGAGAAATTATGGTACATTCACACAATGGAACACTATATAGCACACAAGAACAATGATTTTGTAAATTACTACCTAACATAGGAGGGAATGGAGAGCATTATGCTAAGTGAACTAACAACTCAGTCTCTTAAAGACAAATACTATATTAGACTGTTGTTGTAGAACAAGTGTGTGAGGATCCAAGAGGGTGGGATTTAATGACAGAGTCCCACTATTTGATTGGTGGAAGGAGGGGTGGATAAAGGAGAGAGGACATTTCTGGTGTATAAAACACTATTTACGAACTTTGTAAGGAAACAAGTATGAAATAATATAAAAAACAAAACAAAAACACAAATAAATAAAACACAATGCACCTTTGAAATTGCAGTGGAGGTTCTTACCACTCGACTACCAGAGCTTCTTACTTGGTTCCCAGGGCACATGTTTTTGGCTATTGTTTTTCCTTTTTATTGCATTCTGGACTTGTCCCTATTCCTTGCCTCAAATTACTAATTTTCTATGTCATAAAATGTGGTTGTTGAGCAAGACTTTTAAAAAAATGTTGTGATTTAATAGAAAATAATAGACACTACAGTTACTACTGGAAACACCTTAAACTTACATATTAGATGTCACTCTGTAAAAATGATCGTAGATGTCTAAATGTGGAATTATGTTACTAGAATTGGGACATCATACCACAATTTTGAAATTGTTGTTGTCATCATTTCTTTTCTTCTCTACACATTTTTTCGTTTTGGAAACCATTTGAGAAAACATTTCATTTGTTTCTGCTTCCTTAAGTATTGTTTTGTTTGGGTAGATCAGATGCCAGATAAAAGTTCTGATTATAACCATCATTACAATAAAGTATTCATGGCTTAAACCAGGCAGCTCTGGTAGTTTAATAGGTAGAGTGTTGTGCTGTCACCCCAAAGGCAGGCAGTTTGAATCTACCAGCTGCTTTTTGGATATTGATTGGTTGGCAATCTATTCTTGTGTGGTTACAGCCTCTGAAAACCCACTTCAGTGTTAGCTTGACGCAAATGCAATGAGTTGAGTTTTAGAGAGACTCAAACAAGTAAACCTTGCAAATAAAATGACTTCTTTGTTTCTCAGAAAAGCTCAGATTTGAAATAAGTGTTACATGTTGTTGTTGATGGCCTTAGAATTAAACACGGCTCATAGTGACCCTATGAACAAAAGGACTGAAGCCCCTCTACAACTATCAACATTTATCAAAGTTCATAGAGTCTCTGGAGGCAAGTTGTTTAGGAAGTGGATGCCACTCCTGTTTCCAAATCTGCCATAGAATATTATTGATTGAGTCACTTTAAATACATAGTGACCCTATTTACGGCAGCTCTGAACCCTTTTCTGTCCTGAGCCAGTCTCACTTATTCTGACACACCAACACCCATCACCCCAGTTACTGTTATCAATCCATCTCATCTGGGTTCTTCCTCTCCTGTGCTGTCTGTCCACCCTTCCAAGCATAATGTCCTTCTCCAAGGACCTATCTCTCTTGTTAATGTGCCCAAAGTAAGTGAGGTAGCTAGCCTCCAAGAAGAGTCTTGGTTTCACCCTCTCCAAAACAGACCTACTTGTTATCTTGGCAGTCCATGGTATGTTCAGACACTTCTTCAGCACCGCAACTCGAAGACATCTATTCTTCTGTCATCCTTAGTCATTGTCCAGCTTTCTGAAGCATAACAAGTCCTTGAGAAGACAATGGCTTGGTTTAGACGCACCTTTGTATCTAGACTGACATTGTTGCTCTTCAGCACTCTGGAGAGGTCCATGATAGCAGACTTTCCCAGTGCAATTCATCTTTTGATTTCCTGACTGCTGGGTTTTGTGTTTGTTGTTTTTGTTTGTTTGTTTTTTGTTTATTAGAATATTTTTATCAATTTACTTTTCCCCCCATTCATTCATTGTTGCATTTTTCTCCCTGCTCACCCCTACCCCTGCAGTACACTTTTCTTTTTGGAAAGTAAAAGAAAAATTCTTCCATTGATTTACAACCCCTCCTTCTGACCAGGTCCACTCCACTATGCAGCCTTCGTTCTGAACTCCTGTCATGACAATAGTACCTAATCACATGCTGAGTGAAATATCTCAGTCACAAAAGGACAAATACTGCATAATCCCACTGTTGTAAAACAGGACTGACATTGGGGTTGTGGGGAGACTGAAAAAGATGGGATAAATAATGTATACTGACTGCTGGTTTAACGAGTGTTGATTATGGATCTGAGTATATTGTAATTGCTAACAACCTCTATCTCTTCTCCATCTATTAGGTGCTGTCAGTTGTCCCAGTGGTGAGAATATTTGTAGTCTTTATGTTGAGCTTCAATCCATATTGAAGACTACAGTCCTTGGCCTTCTGCATTAAGTGTTTCAGGTCTTCTTCAGTTTCAGCGAGCAAGGTTGTGTCATCTGCATGTTGTAGGTTGTTAATGAGTCTCCTTTCAATATTGATGCCTCACTCCTTCTCATAAAGCCCTGCTTCCTGAATGATTTGTTCTGCATACAGATTGAGAAGGTATAGGGACAGGATGCATCCCTGTCTCACTCCTGTCTTGATTTTGAACCACTTAGTGTTTCCTTGCTCTGTTCTGATATATTCTGTTTATATGGTGAACTTAAATTAACAAATATTTTCATTGATTCTGAAGAACTTGACTTTATATTGGCTTCTGTACTCTAAAACAATTGTCATTGAGCTAATTCTAATTCATATCAAACCTATGTATATCAAAGGAAAACTATGCACCAAAGGAATTTCAATGGTAGTTTCCAAAAACAGACTTTCAGATCTTTCTTGTGTGGTAGTTCTGGTTTTGTTCAGACATCTAAGTTTTCAGTTAGAAACTAAGCACATTAATCTTTAAAAAAAAAGATTTATTTTTTTAATTGTGAAAAATATGTACGGGGACTAAAGGGAGTAAAGGTTGGGAGCAGAAAAGTGAGGATGGGCAAGGATGAAATCACAGGGCTGCACAATTTGGTGGGTGGAGGGAGTGGGTGAAGGAAATGAGAAAGATCCAGTGGGGACTAGAAAAGACAGGGTAACGATGAATATAGTCCAATGATGATGATTATTTTTTTTAGCAAATTGTCTTATTCACTTGTGGGTATCTCATTTGAGAATGGGGTACCGACTCTCTGGTTTTTTCATGCTGAACGGGGGTGTTGAGGTGAAGAAGAAAGGGGAAACCCACTTTAATACTTTACTTCTAGTCCTCAGTTGAAGCTGCATGCCTTCTTGTTCAGTTAGAAGATATTTTCCTTATGTTTACTGCACTCTGGACAGCAAAATGTTTGCCAAGGTGAGTCCAGTGCAGATGGCTGGCTGCATCCTGAGCCTCCATCCTCTTTCTCTTCCTTAGCTGGCAGTTATACTTCCCTTTTGTCTCTGGAACTGGGCTCAGGGTTCAGGTCTGGAGCATAACTCAGTGTTAAGGTTACCTGTAGGAAAGGAATAAACCTAGAGAGAAAAATTTGTGAGTTACAAAGTGAAGGGCTTTGGAGCCGTTACTTACTTGCAGGTGTACTATGGGAGAAAGTGGAGGAAAATGGCTTAGATAAAATTTCTCGTGTACACTAGGTAGCTCTTGCCAGAGAATTGACAGCTCTCCCAGGGGCCCAACAGCTCTCCCTGGGGGCCAGACAGCACACCCAGGGGGCCGGAGGGCACCTCTCCACCAAAGCTCCCCCTCCCAGGTCTGGACCCTGCATGCCACTGAAGATCATGGCCAGGGATAGCACTCCCTGTGCTGCCACCATTGCCCCCTGCTCTCCACCAAGTGATGTGACTGCAACTCAAAGTAGGCATCACTATCCTCCCCCTCTACAAATGGAGATGGGACTTTGAGAGTGGTGAATAAACTTGTCCTAGATCAAAATAGTTATTGGCAGCACTAGCTAAGAAATCAAAAGATGTGATGCATTGAGGAGATCTTCTGTTCAGGATCTGTTATTATTGTTAAGTGTCGTCAAGTTGTAGACAACTCATAGTGACTCTATGAATCAAAGACCTGAACATTTTTATAATATTCATAGTTTCTCTAAGTTCATAGAGTTTCTGGAGACAAGCTGTTTTGGAAGCGGATACTACTCCTGGTACAAAGCTTCTTTTAATCTGGGAGTTCCATCAAACACTGTCCACCATAGGTAACGATTATTGCATTTGTCACATCAGTGTCACAGTGTTTATCATCACAGCAACCATGAGTTACTTCTATGCAGCTAATTGGCAGAGCAGTGATAAAGTACTTAGAAGAGTACTTGACTGAAAACAATTAAAGCCAGTTCTGAGGGCCGCAAATTTAAATCACCAATCTTTGGTTTGATGGCATTATTTTCTATCCACTAGGCCCACAGAGCTCTCTTTCTATCTCACAGCAATTCTATGAACAACGGAGGTAGTCCTTGTCCTATCCTACACCATCCCCACAGTCTGAACTATGCTGAAGCCTATTGCTATAGTCATCTTATCAATCCTTTGTGTTGAGGATCTTCTTTTCTTCTCTGACCTATCCAAGAAAATCTTCACTGACTGTGAGATGCTCTCCTGTAGCTAGTCCTTCACCTTCTATGGCTCCATGGTGACACCACCATTACTCTCTGACCCCCTCCTGTCCCCTCCTGTGTTGGTGCCCGCAGCCTCTGGCATCTGCCACCACCAGTGGTGAGGGGGCTGTTTCTTACTGGTCGTGGGGCCTGGTTCCCACCACTCAGTCCAGGCTAAGGCATTCTTGGGCTCTGGCCACAGCTGCCCCACGGGTTTGTGACAGTGCAGGCTCATGGGTGGTAGCAGACAGAAGTGGGACTCGTGCATGTTGTTTCGAGAATCTTTGTCCTCTTGATGTTGAGCCTCAATTCATATTGTAGACCATATTGTCCATATTGTCTCCTGTTTGGCTGTTTATTTATATATAAACTATGGGCTCTGGAGGGCTATGGTGGCATGTTTCAATGCCACTTGCCATGCCTCCAGCTCCTCATGCTGCATCTCCTGCCTCTGTCATTTTAGTTCTGAGAATTTCTTTTAGAATAAGTTTATTCTGTGACCGTATGGGGTCTCTGTTGTACTAGCTGAGGCACCTGGCACCCGCCACCCATCTCATGTGAGGGGATCTCTGGGCTCCAGCCATGGGCTTGGCATTGTGGGGCTGGAAGGCATGGGACTCACCCATTCTTTTTTGGAAATCTTTGTCCTCTTGATGTTGAGCCTCAATCCATATTGAAGACCAATTAATTCTTCAGTTATAGATAACTGTGGGCTGTGGAAGGCCATGGTGGCCCATTTCTATGTGGCTTGCTGTGCCTCCAGCTCCTTAAGCTGCTTCCTCCACTGCCACCATCTTGGCTCCTTCTGAAAAGTAATCTTTACACTACCCAAGGACTCCATGAAATATAATCAACTCTAATGCTAGTCTTCGTGGTAGGAAAAATGGATCACCCACATACTGAAGAGGGGTAATGTGCAACAATCATATGAAATAGGAAGAAAGACAACATGATTCAAAATGTAAAGGTGAAAAGACTAAAATCTGCTCCAGTATTTATCATTATTTATTCACATTACATTCCTCATTTCATGTGCAGGACTTTGCTGATTGAAAAGCCATTACTGCTTTTTAAATCATAAAGTTAAGTGGGGAAAGATAGCATTTTTAAAGCTTCTACAGATAAAGTTTCCATGTTTTCAATCTCTGAATGTGCAAATAAGATCTGTGATAATCTCATGATCACCCATAGAGACTTAAATGCCAAATTATTTTAAATATGCATTATCATATTTCTTTATGCAAAAGACTAGTAATCTCAATTGGTATCTTATACTATATTCTTCCCAACTTGATTTTTAATTGGTTGTTAAATCAAATTTTAAAAATTATTTGAAACTCTTTAGGATTTATCTCCCATCAAGTTTAAAGGAAAACAAGTATATACATGTGAGAAGTGTAAGACCCCTTTTTACAAGTGTCTTTTTATGAATTTTCATATTAATTGAATGATGTAGGTATTAAGTTTCCAGGAAACTCAGTTTGACCTCCTTAAATGGCAATAAACCTTGGAGGATAATGCTGATCTTGGTAAGATAGAGGCGATGGAGTGGAAGCTGTTTTAAGGGATGTTTTCATGAGCTGTAGCAATACCTTTATAAAAAAATTCTTTTGTAATTTACCACAATAATAAACTCCAACAAATATCACTTGTTTTATAAGCTTGAATAAAATGTTATCTGTGAGCAATGGGATATTAAATAATAATTGGAGAAAATATTGATTTAAAATATTTCATATTATTTATAAAAATCAATTCACCATACATGATTTCAGAAGCATAAGGCTACTTCCTTATATGGACGTGATGTAGTTACTAAACATGCAAATGCATAAATACTGAGTACTCAGTGGGTAATGTCACAATTTATGGCCTTATTTTTCTTTTGGAGTTCATTTCAATGCTCAAGATGACACTGATTTGCTGCCCTATGGCTGACTTGTATCTATCTTCTCTTGCTGATCTGCGGGTTAATAACACCCAGGGGAAATCTGGCGCAGTGTTAAATGTGTTTAGTCCTTTATATTCTTGCATTCACTGAAAATCATTATTGACATTTTCAATTTATTTATTAGGCAAATCTTTAATGCTAACCAACAAATTTAGGTAGGACATCTTATGCAAATTATCTGTGTTTATCCTATGACTGTAGAAGGATACATTCTTTATGATAATACAGTACATTTACTTGCCATATCAATACTTTACATAGTGACTGCACCATAAATATAAATACCCCACAGATTTTTTAAAAAGGGACAAATTTCCAAAAGTCACACTAGAACTAATTTTGTAGCATTCATGAGATAGCAAAATGTTACCAATAGAGTATTCTTGGAACCAAACAGTTTTAATTCTAAATATTTTTGTCTAAATGTTTGGTGTTTTTTGCCCCCAAGGTATTTATTTTATTTGGTCTTACTTTTCTCATTTCAAAATGAAAAGTATTATACATATTATAATATATTACGGTAAGTACCTAACTGGAGCCTCCCTCCACTCTGGAAGTCGGCTGGCTGACTGGCAGGATGGCGGGTATCTCTATGGCGGCTCCACTTTGGTGGTAGTCAAGGCAAGTGAAATTTCTGGGGTCCGTTTTGCTGTGTGTTGATGCTCTTTCTTGCCCTTCAAAAGTAGGTGGGTGGCCCAGAGCCCTAAACGAAGGGGAAGTAAGGGTGGAGCCGGTGGAGCTTGCTCCAGGCCTTTGATTAAAATCCCATAGGACCTTCAGACC
This sequence comes from Elephantulus edwardii, assembly GCF_000299155.1. Classification (NCBI taxonomy): domain Eukaryota; kingdom Metazoa; phylum Chordata; class Mammalia; order Macroscelidea; family Macroscelididae; genus Elephantulus; species Elephantulus edwardii. Next base: position 2,140,709 of record NW_006399886.1, on the reverse strand, counting down.
TGTCTTTAATTGTTTTTGGTGAAACATTCTTCTAGGTGGTATAGCCCTGGTGTATCCACTTGCTGTACAGAGGCCAACTTGTGAAGCTGAACACTGTGACACTGACGTGTCAAATGCGATAATGGTTACCCATGGCGGACAGTGTTTGGTGGTGCTCCACGGCTAAAACAAGCTTGGAAGCAGGAGTGGCATCCACTTCCATAAATAGCTTGCCTCCAGGAACCCCAAGAACATGGGGAACGGAACATAGTAATGCAACTGTCGAGGACTTTGGTTCATAGGGTCGCTATGACTCAACCTAATGTATTGAAAGACATCAGAAACTGTATGAATATTTAAGAAAGTAAACCTAATTATTGTTGTTACTGTTGTGTGGGTTTTTTTTTAATATTATACTGATTTATTTACAAAGTTCAAATATATTGTTTTCCACAAGATCCTTCTCATTTCCTTCATCCTGACCCATCGAATTGTGAAACCCTATTATTAACAAACCCCCACAAACTCGTCGAAAACCTTCTGCCTCCACCCTCCCTCCACCTCAGATCCTCATACTTACAATAAAGATTTTATACCGTATTTATCCTTGTAGGACTGAGTTAGTTCACTCAGCATAATGCTCTCTAGTCCCTCCCAAGTTAGGTGGTAATTTACAAAATCACTGCTCTTGTGTGCTGCGTAGTATTTCATTGTATGAATGTACCACAACTTCTTAATCTGTAGGTTTGTGGTTGGACATCTTGGCTATTTCCCTGTTCTTGAGATGGTGAATAATACTACTATGAACATCAATGCACAAGTCTCCATTTGAGCTTCAGTTCTCATTTTCTTGGGTTATATTCCAAGCAATAGAATAGCTGTGTCATTTGGAATTTTCATTTTAAATTTCATTTCATTTCACTTTTAGAGGAAGTGCCAAACTTCTTTCCAGAGTGGTTGTACCATTTTTACAATCTCACCAACATAAAACAAGAGTTCCTATTTGCCACATCCTCTCCAACATTTATTACTTACTGTCCTGTTAAAATTTTGGATCAAACTTAGAAAACCTTAGTCTATGGTATAAAAAACCTGCCAAATACAGCCAGAAATGCACAATCTGAAAAGGATAAAATTGATGAATGGGACCTTTTAAAGATTAAATCCCTGTGCGCATCAAAAACTTTTCCCAACAGGGTGAAAAGAAAACCTCGTGACTGGGACCAAACATTTGGCAATACCATCTCAGACAAGAGTCTTGTAAGGCAAGTTTATAGCATATTCCTGGGCCTCCACAAGAAAAAGATTGATAACACAAATTACAAAATAGGCAAAAGACGTGGAAAGAACACAGAAGAAGACATTTGAATGGCCAAAAGACACATGAAGAAATGCTCAAAAATCACTGGCAATAAGAGAGATGCAAATCAAAACCATCGAGAGATAACATCTCACTCCAGTAGCAAGACCTAGTTTTTTTATATACCTCCTGGTTTCCATAAATAGCTTTCAACTGCACACAATGTGCTTAGGATCATGCTTTTCCACACGTTGCACTTGCCTCTCAGGAGGGACCTAAATACTCAAACTATTATTGCTTCTCTCAGTCACCAAGTCTTTAATTATAGTAAAGACCTTTCAAGATATGTACTTCTTCATCCTCAAATTTAAACATTAATTATTGTTAACAATACATGTCTTAAGGTTAGTAAGACTTACCCAATTTACTTCTTTTATCCTTGTGTTCAATCACTAAAAAAAAGTTCTAGACTTTCAAATCATCTTTTATAGTCCATATTAATAACTCTACTTACTGCCATCACATTGATTCTTACCCACACCCATCTTCTATGCCAGGGTAAAACCATCCTTCTGGTTTTTTAGGCTGTAAATCTTTACAAAAGCAGACTGCAATGGGGCAGTTGGTTCAAACAACCAACATTTTTGTTAGCAGTCCAATGTGTAACCATCACATCAAGAGGGCTCTTCACTCTTTATTTAGCCCCACATTTTTTTTTCCTGCTAGACCTCAAGACTGTTGAGTGAACTAATTCAATCCCAGAAGGACAAATATTGTATGAAACCATTATTGTAGAATGAGTATAAGGATCCAAGGAGGTGGAGGAGGATGGAAGCAGAGGGATGAGAATGTGCAGGCGGAGCGGGGGCTAATCATGGTGTTGTACAATTTAATTGAGGGGGCATGAGGGAAATTGGAAGAATCTGTTCTCTAAATCTTCGTATTTCAATTTTTTAAATAAACTAGCATAAAAAAGAAAAGACTCATTGTCAATTATCACAAAATTACAACATGTAGATTTCTCAAAAAGTGGCCGATTTTTGCCTTATACTGTCTCAGGATAAAATACATGCTAGTTCTATTTCTCTGCTCTGTACAAACATCAGAACTTGGTCCTCATATCATCAGTTTATATACTATTATTTCATAATAGTAACTCTTCTTATACCTAGTCTTCATTATTATTAATTATTCCAATAAAAAGATCAGTAAGATTTATACTACTACAGTTTTAGTGGTTTTTTATTCAATTTAATTAATTAGGTTATTTTAGTAATAGCTATCTTTCAAGTTATTTCAGACATTCATAAATATTCTAGGCCTACTGTTGTCATCACATAATTAAAAATTGGCTACATTAGTCATGATTAAAGGAGCTCTGCTAGTGTAGTCCATAGAGAGTTGTGTAACTAAACCAAAGGTGATACCTCTTTGGCAGAATGACTTCACTAACAGTACTTGAAAAGAAATATGGGAAATCTTCTCCTGTGAGATTTATAGCCTCCAATAACTTCCTAGGGGATCAACTATGAGAGAGTACTTTTGGAATCATGATTAGTTAGTTTAGGAATAGTAACAAAGAATTTATCAATCATAATTGACATAACAACAAATTCATTTATGGTCTGCAAAATTCTGTTGGATCTCCAAGCAATGCACTAGGGAACTCGCATTCATTTGCTGGCTTCTATGATACCTCTATCAATGCATGCTTCTATAATTGTTACATTATGGAAGTAAGTCCTACAAACGTTCACATGGGAATCTAATGCTCTTTCTGGATGATCTGTTAATAATGTCTATTTACATTTCATTAGCAAAATAAATCATATGATAGTGTTTAATATTAAGGAAATGGGTAATTCAGTCCATCATGTATCTGAGACAGCACTGAAAATTGATTAGCACCACTAATATCTTAACAATCCTCAAAAACTATATACATTTAACTCTGAAAATACTTCCTCCAATTTTCCTAGTTTCCTTCCAGTGCAAACCAAACTTTACATTTTTTTTAATCTATTGAAATGAAAACTAATTTATCTCAGTACACTATCATTACTTTTGTCTCCTTAATGAAACCCATTAAACCCACTGAGTCTATTTTAAATTTCATGATCAATCATTATCACTTGTCTCTATACATCTCTTTTCTCCTTCTTTCCTTTGTTCATATTTGCTTAGTTGTGTTCTCAGTCCAGTTTAAATATTGTAATTTATATACTTCACATATGTTTTCATATTTATAGTCTTTGATCTTCTGTAGCAAGTGTTTCAAGTCCTCTTCACTTTCAGCAAGAGTGTGTCATCTGCATAATGCAGGTTGTTGATGAGTAGTCCCTCAATCCTGATGCCATATTCTTCTTCATAAAATCCAGAGTCTCAAATTATTCGCCCTCCATACAGATTGAACAGGTGTGGAAAAGGGTATAGCCCCAATACACACCTTTTCTGATTTTAAAACATGCTATGTTTCCTTGCTCTATTTGGGCAACACCTTCTTGGTCTAAATATAGGTTTTGTATGAGAACAGTTAAGTGTTCTGGCATTCCCTTTCTTCTCAATATCATCCATAATCTGTTATTATCCGTACAATCAAAAGACTTTGCACAGTAAAAAGAATACGAATAGAAATGAAACAGATGTACAAAATAAAAAATAATATTTTCATTTGAATTGAAAATTTTGTAGAAAAATATATAATTTTGATCAATACAATTTGAATATTTTATTACAGACTTAATAATTATAATGTCCATTGGACAAGAATATTAAGAAAATATATTTTAATTGGAAAGTAAAAATTACTAATTTATGTATAAGGGAAAGCCTGTGATCATATAATTTAGGCATCTTCTATTATTAAAAATTTAATATGTATTTTTTTACAACTTTTTGTCTCTGCAGTAACCATCCTGCAGAATTAGATTATTGCCCTATCTAAAATTTACTACCAGTGTCAAGGCTGATGATACTATACAAATACCAAGAGGACATGGGGGAAGTTATAACTTACATAAAGAGACTTTTGAAGGAGTGCTGACAAAGACTCCTAAACTAGTTCAAGATAACGTTTTAAGTGAGATAATTTTAAATTAAAAGAAGAAGAAGAAACTGAATTTAATGGTTTTTATAGTGGCTAACAGATGGATGAGGATTTATGTAGTTTGAATATTCCTCCGCCATCTAATTAATTTTATTTGAAAACTGATGCATAGGTGGTATAGAAGATAAAGAGGAAAAATTAAACTTAAATTTTTTTTTTGGTTGTAACACATTAAAAAGCAAGATTATATTGATTATTATGACATCTGTAACAGTTAATTCTTCAATACAGTAAAATGAATTCTTTTTAATTTTTCCTTCATTCCTCTTTCTCATCGTCCTTTCTCTCTTTCTCATAACACTGGAACCTACTCATAGCTCATCTTCCACTGAATTTCTGAGGATATAAATTTCACTGGAGGAGATTACTAATATTTCTTCTAAGACACTCTGAGTGGATTTGAGGTGGGATTTTTATGGGTTAACCCTGCGACTTCCTACAGAATACACCACCAAATATCCACTACAGCACCACAACTTCCTATTACTTTTACTCTAGATGCTATTTTCTTTCCCCTCTTTTATTCTCAGTATATTTTTTCTTAAAATATTATTTAAGTATTTTTACTTTATTGATAAATGACTTAGAACTAAGGCCTTTGTTTTCCTTATCTTTACAGGTAAATGTCTGCACTTCTTGTCATATACTTATCAAAAAAATAATCTGATAATCAACAATTATATAGATGTCTAAAGCTTCCTGACCTATTTTAAAATTAACTACTGCAAGAAAGCATATTTATGTACCTGATCAAGTGACAGGTCTCTGGGGTATAGAACTGCAATTTTATATAATGTTGTTCAGCCACTATCTGATGCCACTTTATGTTTTATCAGCACAGAAGATACCCAAGGCATTTTGCTATCTTCTTTAATAGCCATCCTAGCAGACAGTGATTGTATCTCATTGACAAAGTAGGAATGAAGGAAATGATTCTGTACTCCTTGAAGATTCTGAAATTGTCTGATTTAGAATCAACTAGGTGGTTTGGCTATCTTGCTCGCTGTAATGATTCTGAAAGGAATGGTTTCAGAAGAAGTAAAGAGAAACACGGTAAGCAGATTGCTCATGAAGTAGTTTCTGTGATTACAAGTCTCACATCAAAATGGATTTATACATTACATTCCATATCACTATCCTTGTTCCTTTAAAAAGATTTTATTAACTTAAAAGCTAGCAACTGACATTTTAATGTCTAACATCACAGTCGTTTATTGTAAATGACATTTACAATAATATTCAGTAAATCTATAAGCTTCTTTAGTTAGCTAACATAATTAAATTGGATGTAACAACAGTGTAATACAGAATGTGTATTTTATGCAATGAGAGGCAAGGACATTTCCAATTTAAAGGGTGAAATAAAATACACTTTTTTAACAAATAAAGTAAATTTGCATATATTTTTCTCTTTAAAACATTTCCATTTATACTACAATAGGTATAAATATTAATTTCAGAAAAATGACTAAAGGTACTAGTGTTATTATTTGTTAATTTTCCTTTTTCTTTTTTTATATGTTGACGTACTTTTTGTTACATACATGACATTTGTATATAAATAAATGTTCATTGATGGGTTCTTTAGTCTTATAAATGCATTTTCAAAATTTTGCCTTGTAGTAGTAGTATTAATTTTAGCAATTCTTGAAAATTATGTTTAAGCTTTTATTTTGACAGAGGTAAAGTTAGGAAGAGAAATAAAAAGAATTCATAGTGAATAGAGTTTTTTGTACAGTAATTTATTACTGAATAAATAAAAGCTACAGAAAAATCACAGACAAAACTCAACACCTTACTCAATGAATTCATACGCATTAAATTTACTTGAAAATAACACAATTTGAAACAGTCTCAACTAGTAGCATACCACATTCAAGGATAATCCATATAACATTGACATAATATCCACATTCTCTTTTTACTAAAACTATCCAAAAGACCTATGTAATTTACATACAAGTCTATATCTGTTATATTTAGTTTATGCAGAAATAAATTGATTATTATACAAATTATAATTAATATACAAAATTATCTAGAAATAAATAATCATAAAATTTTGAAACTATGAAGAAATTAGAAAGTGTTATCTTGAGGGAACTATTATACAGAAAGGTGTGGCAACGTGGTAACTGTCAAAAACTCATTTGGAGGTACATGAAAGGATTGAAATCTTGTAGCTTGACTCAATGGTACTTTAAATGACATAGAACAATCTATTCAAGCAACTTAAAATTTTATTTTGTAATATTTCATTGATTAATGACATAAACCAAGGTCCAAGTACTGTAATATTGGCAGAAGATGACTAGAATAATTCTTATTTCAGAATACCTTATTAATGATCAATATGCAACATAAACCGCAGTATTCATAACTTAGTTCTAAACGTAGATATTAGGATTCTTTTATTTTTTTATCATACATGCCATATATTCACTATATTCCTGATCATTGCTAAAGAAGTAAGTATATGTCTTAGAGTCTGGATAATAAATAAAGAAGAATGAGTGGAATGAAAAAGTATTAAAAGCAAGGACTCACACAGGTATTTGCATGCCAGTGCTCATTGCAGTGTTGTTCACAATAGTCAAAAAGTGGAAATAACCTGCAGAAGCCAACAGGTGAATGGAGAAACCATGAAATATTATTCTGCTATAAAGAGAAATAAAGCTGTGCTATTAGTTACTATATTAATGAACTTTGAAAACTGATTAATGCCTGTTGTTGATTCTCTCCAAGCCCAACATGACACATAGTAACTCTATGAACAAAAGGCCTGAAGGCCCTCTTCAACTATCGACATTTATAAAATTTTATAGAGTTTCTGGAGGCACATTACTTAGGAAGTGGATGCCATGCCTGCTTCCAAACCTGTCATAGTATGTTATTTTTGTCATGTGCCCTTGAGTCACTTGCAATGTATAGCAGCTCTGAACCCTTCCCTGTCCTGAGCCAGTCTCACTAATTGACACACTAACCCCCATCACCCCAGTTACTTTATCAGTCCACCTCATCTGGGATCTCCCACTCCTGTGCTGTCCCTCCAGCCTTCTGAGAATGATATCCTTCTCCAAGGACAGATCTATCCTACCCACATGCCCAAAGTAAGTGAGGCAGAGCTTCAAAATCTTACCCTCCAAGAAGAGGCTGGATTTCACCTCTCTTTTAATGACTATTGAGTTTCCTTCTCAATGATGATGAAATTTGGAAATAATGATGATAGCTGTGTGATACCACATTGTTGTGAATGGCATTTATTCTATTTAATACATATAAAATGCTTAAATGACTTATTTATATTATATTGTATTTTGTATTGTATTATATTATATTTTTATTATATTATTTTATATTATATTGTATTTTGTATTGTATTATATTATATTAATTATATACTATATTATACATTATTATATTGTATCATATCATTTCACATCATATTATACTACATTACATTAAAATTATTATGAAAAATAACCTCATGGAGTGCAGAGTTTAGAAGAAAGGTGTACATTTAGTTTTTGCAAGAAGAGACTAACTACTTCTGCTTCAATATTGGGCTGGTAGAAAAGGAAGCCTAGACAAATAAAGGAAAGGAGAAAATAATATAAAAATAATGTAACTAACACTTTTTTGTAACTATTTCTCATTTCCCAAGAGAACATGATGGTCAATGTTTTCAACAGTGCTTAAAGCTATGACTTTATAACTATGATAATCATAGACTTTCATTATTTGAAAAAGTCTATTTTCAAAAGAACATTCGTATGTCTACAGCACACATACAGATTTTGAATAAAAATTAAGATGATTCATGTTGTTGCTGCCATGTTGACTACGTTTCATAGTGAAAACTGAACCACAGAGCTGAACCTTGCCTAGCTGCTTGCATCGTCCTCATAATCTCTGTTGTGCTCAAGCCCATCATGTTAGTCGCTCTGCCCATCCTTCTCATTGAGGGACAGCCATCCTTATTTCATGTCATCGTAAATAAAATCACAATGAGCTGAAATAACAATTAGCAACACCTTGAGAACATATGTTTCCTATAATATAGTTCTCCACAAGAAAGAAATTCTACTAATTATAGATCCTTTTTACCATTTTGGTCTTCCTTAAAATGACAAAGATAACTAGAAAAAATAGGGTTTAGCTTTAATTTTATTGTTAATTAATGCTAAAGTTGTGTATCAAATATACTCATTTACATCATTTGTTTCCACATAACAATTCTACGGAATGCTTAGGATATTATGATCTCTTCCTTTTATTTTAAAATCATTAACTTCAATCACACTTAGATGCATAACCTCAAATCCTACAATCAAAATGCGGTCCCTTCGAAACAGCTTTTCTTGGTGTATAGTTACCATTTTACAACAGAGTCTTCCTGTGGAAACCAGGAAGCGTCCAATTTACAACTTTACAAGTTTCAACCTCTAGTGACACAGGAGAACATTATTTTCCCCCACCTTATGAAATTATTATCAGGAATGTGCTTAAATGTGCAAAAGTATATTTGTTATTATTAATCAGGCAAATTCCTGGTCTTCACTTGAAATGATATATGATGTACTTGTTCCTATTGGGTAAATCTCATCACAAGTGGTGGAGAGTCCAAAATATCCTTAACCCTGTGGAATGAAGTTGTTGACATTTTTGTTGTTTTGTTGTTGTTATGTGCCGTCGAGTTGCTTGTGACTCATAGCGACCCTATGTACAACAGCCCTAAACTCTGCTCTGTCCTGTTCCAATTGCACTGTCTCCAACACTCCCATCCCGATTATCCCAGTCACTGAATCAATCCACCTCATAGAGGGCCTTCCTCTCCTGCGCTGTCTCTCCACCCTCCCAAGCATGATGTCCTTTTCCAAGGACCAGTCTCTCCTCACAACATGTCCAAAGCATGTTAGACAAAGCCTCAGAATCCTTGCCTCCAAGGAACCACCTGGTTTAACCCTTTCCAGGACGAATCTGTTTGTTTTCCTAGCAGTCCATGGTATTCTCAATACTCTTCTCCAGCACCACAGCTCAAAGGCATCAATTCTCCTTCTATCCTCCTTGGTCATTGTCCAACTCTCTGATGCATAACAAGTGATTGTGAAGACCATGGCCTGTATCAAACACACCTTAGTCTCCAGAGAGACACCATTGCTCTTCAGTACTTTGGAGAGGTCCCTAACAGCAGACTTTCCCATGGCAATGCACATTTAATTTCCTGGCTGCTGGTGCCAAGACTGTTGACTACGGAGCCAAGCAAACTAAAGCTGTGTACAATCTCAATCTCTTCACCATCCATCCTGATGCTGCCAATTGGTCCAGTGGTGAGAATCTTTGTCTTCTTGACATTGAGCCTCAATCCATATTGGAGGCTGAAGTACTTGACCCTCTGTAGCAGGTACTTCAGGTCCTCTTCAGTTTCAGCAAGTAGGGTTGTGTCATCCGCATAACACAGATTGTTGATAAATTAGTGTTCTATTATTGATACAGAGAGATCTTGGTGGCTAGTGGTAAGAATCTGTGCCGCAATCCCAAAAGCACAGAATTCGAATTCACCAGATGCTTCATGGGGGAATAGTGTTCCTAATACAACTGAGGAAAGGAAGATCCTTTTTCTGCTAAACCACTGAGAATCACAACTGAGGCAGGTTGATAGAGAATATTAAAAAAAAAAAGAAGATAAAGATTGCCTTACTGTTATATAATGTAATTAAACAGAATTACTTCATATGATATAATATGATATGATATATGATATGATATGATATGATGAGATGGTATGATATGATATGATATTGAAAGGGAAATTTCCTTTGAGATATGAACTGCTTCCAGTATATAAATTGCAAAGTTCTCTCTTTGTCTTTCTCCTACACTCTTCTTGCCTTTTCATTTCTTGATCTTCAGTTTTTGGGACATAGGCGACACAAGTAAACAGTTAAATAACTTATTAACTTAGGATTTTAGAGGTCCCACCTCTACTGTATGAAGCATTACTTCAACTGAGTAATTATCTCTTCTTTCTGGCTGTATGAATCAGTGTGTGTCTATGCATGTGTACCACTTTAAAGATACAGCATGTTCTGTAAAATAGGACAGTATGTGTATGTGATTTGGATATTTTGGGAGCAGGCAATATTAATGAGTGAGGAAGGAATGAAGTATCTTATAACCCTTCCTGTTCTACTACCCACATGAGCAGCAGGAGTAGGCTGGATGCCACAAGCTTGGCTAATGCTGCCTCTCTATTCTTTACATGAAACAATAGGCTTTGCTCTCAGAAACATGTTGTCTGCTCAAGTACCTGTATCCCACCTGTTCACCAGTGTGACAACTGTGTGGGTTTGGAGTCTTTATAACCACTAGGAATCAATGAACAAGCAAACAAATTCCTGATAGTATAATGGACATATATGGAGTCAGAAATTGTCTGAATAGACATTAAGAAAGCTATCTATACTCTTAGTAACAGCAGTGAGGAATTGAAAAGATGAATTACATGGGGGAATTTTGCTGTCAGAGACCTTGCCAGAGTACTGAAGAACAACAGGGTCAGTCTGTAGACTAATCTGCACCTGGCCCAGGCCTTGGCTTTCACAATTACTTGGTATGCATCAAAGAGCTAGACAATGACAGAAGGATGATAGAAGAAGAACTGATGTCTTTGAGTTGTTGTGCTGGAGAACAGTGTTGAATATACCATGGACTGCTAGGAAAGCAAATAGGTCTGTCCTGGTGAGGATGAAATCAGGGTACTCCTTGGAGGCAAAGATTTTGAAGCTTCATCTGACATGATTTGGGACATGAGCTGCAAGGAGGGAATAGAAGACATCAAGCTTGGAAGGATGGAGGAACAGCACAAGAGAGAAAGACCCTGGATGAAATGGATTGACTCAGTGACTGGAGTAATAGGGGTAGGTGTTTAGAGACAATGAGGTTGGCTCAAGATAGAGCAGAATTCAGAACTGTTGTACATAGGGTTGCTACGAGTCACAAATGACTTGACAGCACATAACAACAAGCTATATCTGTAGCATATCTTGCAATCCATCTACTTTTCACTAATTTTGCTCCTCTAGAGAATGCAAACTAAAACGGAAGAAGACCAGAGGGGGCAGAAAAAAGTTTATATATCTATATTGTCATGATACTATTTCCAGGCTGGGAAGATGAGCAGAACAGCCAGATTCTGCAGAGGTGTGTCTTCTGGTTTGGGGTTGAGATTAGGGCATGGTTCTTGCTCACAATAGGGTATGAGATAATAGGATTTGGCATCATCTTTAAAAAGGCTTTTGGGCCCTCAGGCCTGGCCTGGTTTTTGTGGATCTCTCAAATAAAACTGGCTTGGAAGCAGGAGTGGCATCTACTTCCAAAAAAAGCTTGCTTCTGGAAACTCTGTGAACTTTGAAAAAAGATGAAAGTTTTGGGTTCAAGACTTTTGTTCACAGGGTCTCTTTGTGTCATTTATGACTCTACAGTACTTAACAACAATATCTACATTGTCTTAGTTTCATGGAGGACTGTTACTGTTAGATGTTGTTGAATCAATTCTAGGAACAATGGCTCTGAACTTTGCTTAATTCTGTGCAATCCTCACAATCATGCCTATTGTTGTAGTCATTCAGTCAGTCTTGAGGATGTTCACCTTCTTCTCTGTCCTACGACCTTTCCAAGCATGATGTCCTCCAAGGAATAATCTCTCAAGGAATATTCTCAAAGTATGTGAGGTGAAGCTTCTTTATCTTTGTCTTCAAGGCGGACTCTGACTACTTCTCCAAGGCGTATCTACTCGTTCTTTTAGCCATCCATGGAATCTTCAGTACTCTTCTACAACATCACATTTCAAAGGTGTCAATTATTCTGTCACCCTTTTTCGGTGTTAAACTCTAAGTGGCATAAGAAGTAATTAAAGACCCTGGCCTGAACCAGGCACATCTTGGTTATCAAACTAAAATCATTGCCCTTAAATAATTTGGAGATGTTCCTGATCACAGACTTTCCCAGTGCAATATGCTTCCTGATCTCCAGACTGTTGGTACCAGGTGCATTAACTGTACATACAAGTAAGATGGAGTGGTTGAGTCTCAGTTTTCTGTATCAATCATTATGTTGATGATTGGTCCACTAGCAAGGAATTTTGATTTTGCCTTTGAGATGAAATTGGTATTGAAAGCCATAGTTTTTTTAACTTTCTGCAGCAAGTGCTTAAAATACTCCTCACTTTCAGCAAGAAAGATTTTATTATCTACATAATTATAGTACTGAAGAATCTCCCACCAATTTTGATGACACATTCTTTTTCATAGTGCAGTTTCATTTGCTCAGCATAGCTCTTAGTGGTCTAGTGGCAAGCAGTGCACTGCAATCCTGAAGGTACGTGGTTTGAGGCCACCAGCTGTTCAGCAGAAAGATGGGTAATCTTCTACCATGGGATTAACTGCCTCTGAAAACCCACCAGAGGGTGAGCTGTGGGTCAGTTCCAACTCTACAGTACACAAAAAACAACAATATAGGTATGGAGAAAGTATACAATCCTGACAGACACTTTTCCTAATTTTATGTTGCCTTGCTATGTTTGCACAGTAGCCTCTTGTTCTAAGTATAACTTTTGCATAAACACAATTAAGTGTTCTAGGATTCCAATTCTTCTTAATGTTAACCATAATTTGTTATGGTCTGAAGAATTAAGTGTCTTTGCATAGTCGATAAAACACAAATAGACATTCTTCTGGTATTATTTGTTTTTAGTCAGAATTTATCTGACATAATTAATGATATTTCTGGGGTCAAGGCCTCTTAGCCAGCTTGACCTTCTGGCAGTTCCCTGTCTATGTAATATTCTAGTAATTTTTAAATGATCTTCAGCAGTATTTAGCTTGCATCTGATATTAATGATATTGTTTGATAATTTCAACATTCTCTTATATTACTTTTTTTTAATGAGAACAAACATGGATATTTTCAGTCAGTCAGACTGGCAGCATTCCTCCAAAATGCCTGGCATAGGAAAGATGAGGATATCAGGGTGACAGCTGTCATTTACAACATATCATTTGGTGTCCCATTGAGGCCTGGAGCCTTATTTTTTGCCTATGTCTTCAGTGCAGCTTAAACTAACTTGTTCCTTAATTACTATTGGCTCTTGATTATATGACACTTCCTGAACTATTTCAGTATTGGTCAATTCTTTTGGTACGTGAACTCTGTCTATTCCTTCCATCTTCTTTTAATTTTCTGCATCATTCAAGATTTTACCCATAGAATCTCTAAGTACTTTACCTCTAGGCTTGAATTTGTTTTTCAGTTCCTTCAGCTTGAGAAATGCCTGCAAGTTCTTCCCTTTCTTATTCTCCAATTCTAGTTCCTGTACATTCGATTATAATAATATGCTTTGTCTCCCCAAGCTGCCTTTTGAAATTTGTTCAACTCTTTTATTTCAGTATCTCTTCCCTTTGCTGTGACTTCTTCCTATTGCAATTTCAGAGACTCTTCCTTTTTTTCTTTCTACTCTTTTTATTGACCTTTTGCTGTGTTCATGAATGATATACTCAAAGTCCTCCCACAACTCATCAGTTCTTCAGTCATTGGTGTTCAGGGCTTCAATTCTACTTTTGGAGAATGTACAGCCAGAGTGTTCCATGGAAGCAAGCCTTGTCTCCCATATTTTGGGCATATTGCTAAGAGAGGTTATTTCTTGGAAAGGAGACATCATGTTTCCTGTAGAGTTAAGAGATGGCAAAGGAGAGAAAGATCTACAACCAGGTGAATTGACACAGTAACTGGTGGTTTGTGGGTAAGGAATTGTGCTGTCAAACCACAGGTATATGGTTCAAGTCCACTAATTGCTCTGTGGGAGAAATATGGGCAATATCCTTCAGTATGATTTAGTGTTTCTGTAAACTTGTTTGAGGGTCAATTATGGGACATTTCCAATTCAATGGTAGTGGTTGTTGTTATAAACTACCAAGTTGCCTAGGACTCACAGCAAACCCATGTACATTAGCTCTGAACGCTGCCCTATCCTGAGTCAATCTCATTATTTCTGACAGATCTAATTCCATTGCTCCAATCACTGAGTCAATATATCTCATCCTGGGCCTTCTTCTCCCATGTTTTCCCTGCACCTTTTCAAGCATGACGTCCCTCTTCAAGGACTGATCCCTCCTGGCCATTTGCCCAAAGTATGTGAGACAGAGCTTCAAAATCCTTGGCTCCAGGGAGAATCCTGGTTTCACCTTCTCAAGACAGACTTATTTATTCTCCTAGCAGTCTAGGGTATGTTAAACACTCTTCTGCAGCACTGCAAATCATAGGAACCAATTGTTCTTCTATCATCCTTAGTTTTTGTCTAGCTGTCATATGTATAGCAAGTAATTGCAAAGACCATGACCTGAATCAGGTGCACCTTAGTCTCTGGACTGACATTGTTGCTTTTCAGTACTCTTGAGAGATACCAGAGAGTGAATTTTCCAGTGCAATGTCCAATGCAGTTTTGATTTTTTGACCATTGGTGTCAAGAATGTTGACTGTGTAACCTAGGAAACTGAAGTTATCAACAATCTCAAATCTCTTCTCCATCCATCATGAAGCTGCCAATTGGCTAACTGGTGAAAATCTTCGTTTTCTTGATGTTGAGCTTCAATCCATATTGAAAACTACATTTCTTGACCATCTGCAACAAACATCTCATGTCTTCTTCAGATTCAAGAAGCAAAATATGTCATCTGCATAACATAGGTTTTTGATAAATCTTTCTCCAATCCTGATGCCACATTCTCTCTCATAAAGTCCAGCCTCCCGAATGATCTGTTCTCCATATAGATTGATAAGTCATGGAGATAGGATGCATCCCTGACTCATGCCTTTCCTGATTATGAACCAAGTAGTGTTTCCTTACACCATTCTGGCTACCGCTTTCTGGTCCAAGTACAGGTTTCAGATGAGCATGATTTACTGTTCTGGGATTCCCATTTTTCTCAAGGGTAGCCACAATTTGTTGTGATCCCCATGGTAAAATGACTTTGCATAGCCAATGAAAGACAGATAGACATTCTTCTGGTACTCTCTGCTTTCAGCCAAGATCCTGCTAATGTTGACTGTGATGTCCCTAGTGCCGCAACCTCTTCTAAATCTAGTCTGCACATCCAGCATTTCTCTGCTGATGTACTGTTCCAGTCCTTTCTGGATAATCTTCAGCTGAATCTTGCTTGCCTGTGATATTAATTATAATGTTTGATAATTTCCATGTTCTGTCAGGTCACGTTTTTTTGAATGGGAATAAATACAGATCTTTTCCAGTCAGTTATCCAGGTGGCTGTCCTCCAGATTTCTTGGAATAAACTGGTGAGTACATCTGAGCAGCATCTGTTTGCTGAAATATGTCAATTTAATCAATTCCTGGGGCTTTGTTTTTAGTCAATTCTTTCAGAGCAGCTTGAAATTTCTCCTTCACCACAATAGGCTCTTGATTATTTATTGTTTTATTAAATTCTGTGTCAGCCAATTCTTTTTTTTTTTTTTGTATAGTGCCTCTGTGTACTCATTCCATCTTCCTTTGATGCTTCTCGGGTCATTCAATATTCTGCCTTCAGCATTCTTAATTATGGCAATTTGAGGCCTGAATTTGTTTTTCAGGTCCTTCAGTTTAAGAAATGCTGAGCTAATTTCTCCCTTTTGATTTTCCAACTCCAGGCCACACTGCACATTTCATTATAATAGTTTGCTTTGTCTTCCTGTGCTGCCTTTTGAAATCTTTTGTTCAGATCCTTAACTTCTTGATTTCTTCTCTTTACTTTGGCTTTTCAGCATTTCATATGGTACACAACAAGAACCAACAGTTCCATAATAGGTTAAAATGTTGGACTGCCATTGAGAGGCCAGCAGTTAAAACTCACTGCTGCTCTGCAGAGGAAATCAGGCAGCTTCCTGCAATAACGATGTCCAACTTTGGAAACCCAGTGGAAAATATGGAAATTATATATACTTCTTATTGATTTTGTTCTTCTATAGAATTCCTTCCAACTAAGATAGAAAATATTCATGGAAAAACCTATTTTAATGCTATATATCAATATCTAAATAATTCTACTTTTTGTGAAATCTAAAAAAACCCCAAACGTATGACTCGTGTATGAAAGAAACTTCCTATATAAAATAATGTTTTTTCAATAACATTTTCTGCCTTACTATTTTATGTTAGGAAAATTATCATTGTATTAGCAGGCAATGAAATTTCAGGGGATCTCATTATTGTTGACAATCAGAATGAGAGACACGTTTCAGCACTATCTTAGGTCTGGAAGAAGCTTATGTATGGACCCTGACATTCTGTGCTTGAAATGAAAATCCGAAGCATTCTTTACACATATGAATCAGTTCTTGAAGAATATTTGTATCAAGAATCACAATGCACACTTTATAACTATGCATATATGGTATGATGCAATACTGTTGCATAAAAAAGACTTCCCCACATAAAACAGAAATAAAAGCTTACCTAATGGAGGAACCATATCTTTTGGCAAGCATTAACTATGACTTATTCTTCTTCGGTTATCAGAAAAAGTTACAGTTATTTCCATGAAACAAGAACTTGGCAGCAATATGAACAAAGATTCTGAATTAGACATTAGTATGATCAGAAAAAAAATGCTAACACTTTGGATTCATTTGGCTATGCTATAAACTTCTAAGTGATTGTGTGTTATCATAAGATCGGATTGGGTTTTACTGTGTCTTCAATAATACGGTTAGAAATTCATATAAAGTTACTTTAGCATTTTAAGTTTTCTATTTTTATGTCACTATTTTTTTCAGACGTCTATGAAATTTGAGCTTTCATCGGATTTCTCAGACTGTAAATCTTTCTCCTGCAGAATGAGTTACCTTTTGGTTAACAGCACATCACACTTTGCACTATACTAGCAGAGCACCTTGAAAATAATAGAATGAATGATTACCAAATATAAGCTTATGTATTTCAAGTTTCATCTAAATAAATATGTAAAGTAACTTTGGTAAAAAATATACTTTTTGTTTTTGGGTTGTTATTATATACTGTCGAGTTGCCTGCAACTCATAGGAACCCTATGTACCACAGCCCTGCTCTATCCTGCACCAATTTTATTGTCTCTGGCACATCAACCCCCTTTACCCAAGTTACTGAATCAATTCATTTCATCAAGGGCCTTCCTCTTTTCTATTGTCCCTCCATGCTCCCAAGCATGACATCCCTATCCAAGGACTGGTCTCTCCTTACAACATGTCCACAGTATGTCAGACGAAACTTTAGAATCCTTGTCTCCATGGAGCAGCCTGGTTTAACTGTCTCCAGGATGAAACTATTCATTCTCTTAGCAGTTCATAATGTATTCAACACTCTTCTCCAAAGGCATCAGTTCTCCTTCTATCATCCGTAGTCATTGTATAGCTTTCTGATGAATAGCAAGTGATTGC
Organism: Elephantulus edwardii; assembly: GCF_000299155.1. Classification (NCBI taxonomy): domain Eukaryota; kingdom Metazoa; phylum Chordata; class Mammalia; order Macroscelidea; family Macroscelididae; genus Elephantulus; species Elephantulus edwardii. Next base: position 2,122,863 of record NW_006399886.1, on the reverse strand, counting down.
AAAGACCATGGTCTGTATCAGGTGCACCTTAGTCTCCAGACTGACATCATTGCTCTTCAGTACAAAATTAAAAAGGTAATTGTTGCAAGTTTCTAGCTGTTGTTAACATATGTTGTTGTTGTTGTTGACTGCCTTCAAGTCAAGCATGACTCATAGTGACCCTATGAACAAAATGCCTGAAGCCTTTCTATAACTATTGACATTTATCAAAGTTCATGGAGTTTCCAGAGGCATGTTGTTTAGGAAAGGGTAAAAAAAACATTATAAAAATTGCCAAAATAATGAAATAATGACCTATCAAAATCACTCATTCTATTTCAAGTAGAATTTTAAAAAATAAAATCATTATTATTTTTCCTATATAAATAAATTTTTGTTGTCTATTTGCTTTTCACTTTCACATTTCATTTGATTAGAAAAACATTTTTAAAGGTGCTCTTTAGTTTTTCCTATTGTCTGAATTAATTTCAAATATATATTTTATGTATGTAGACATATTTTAATCTAGTCCAAGGGAAAATCATACCTGGTTTTTAAATTATTGAAATAAAAGAATTCCTATGTTCATAAAACTGATACATACATGCCATACATATTTTAGTTTTCAAATTTTTAGGATCTTGAAGTTGAGTAACAGTTTTCGTAGTTATACTACTGCCTCTGAAAACCTGCCGGAAGGTCAGCCATGGGTCAGTTCTAATTCTATGGTACACAACAACAGTCTGAATAACAATTTTCCTACTTATAGTTCCTTGTAGATAACACAGGTTCTCTTCAGCCACCTATGTCACTTCTATGAAATAAGCTGAACATTTCAGGGGTATATTGTGAATCGCATATTGAATGTAATAGACTGCCATTAGTCATGCACTTACTGTTAAAAGAGTCCACTTGTCTGTCTAATCTTTTACCACAGAATAAAAATCTAATCATATATTAAATACATCCATAAGATATCTAATATTTCAGTAATATTATTTAAATATAAGTGTTCAATATTAAAAACTTAACCTTCATCCCTATTTGAGTCAATAGAAAAATTTATGTAGAAATTATCCATAAGGCTCATTGCATTTTAAAAAATGCTCTTATCTCTCAACCAGTAGTTAATATGACCAAAATGTTCACAATAATCTAAGTGACTATGAATTTTTGCAAAAAACCCCCTCTATTTCTTCATATTCTTTTTTAACATTTTTAAGCTGTCATTCTTTGTTAAGCTTGAAAATGTCAACTTAAGCAACTATATGTCAATTTTCTGCATTACTTAGATGAGAATAGATATTACCACATTTCTGTTTTCTGCTTAATGAGATAAAAACATATAGCAATAATGCATGAGTCTTCAATATTAAAAATGATCAAACAGAAACAAAATATACTTGCAAACTAAACTCATCTGCCATTAATAAACCCCATCTGCCATTTTATGGCACATTCACAAAGTGCAATAGGAAGATGCCAAGACAATTTAGAATCTCCTTCCACAAGAGTCTGAGCCAGAACTAATTTCATTCAAAGGATAAATGAGCAAAGTATTTCTTTGCCAACTGACAAAATGTAATGATTCATGATTAATGGATACTTGTTTTTTTTCTTCTAAGACCTCTCCTTTAGCCATGGTGATAACTGTAATCATTGCAGGAGGAAAACTTGAAACTTAAATACAAGGGCAAAAAAATCTGATATCTATTTTATGGTTAGAATTGGCTCATTATTAGTAAGAAATATGATTGATAATAGAAAAAGCTGTCTTTTCAACCTCATAGGGCATATGCTCAAATATTTTAAAACATATGCCTGACCTAGATGAGATGATATTAATTTTGTTTGAGAGAATAAGCCTTTGCTATTAAAATGTTATTGCTCTCATGATCATGATTAATTGCTTGAAATATCATTAAGTTTTGTTGACTCAGTCACTGATAACTTATCATTTAACTGTAAATTTGAATCATTATAACAGAAAGATTAGTTCTAGCTAATCTTAGCAGTACTTTAGTACTAACTATAGAATAAGAGAGTAGGTAACAAATAATTAAGAACTGTATATCAGAAACCAAGAGAGCATTCTATTTTTATCACTAATATTAAGTTAAGGCAAGCGTCATTCATTTAAATTAATGATTCACTCTTTTCATTCATTATCCTTGCAAACAATGGCATTAGTGTTCATTGTTTTTAAGCCAAATTTCCCACTAGTAGAGTAAGTACAATGATTAAGCCCTTGGGTGACAATTGAAAGATCATCAGCACAATTCAACAGCCAATCTTTGAAAGAAAGATGTGGAGATTGGCTGCCATAAACATTGGCAACCCAATGGGACAGTATTACTCTGTCCTACAGGGTTATTCTATTAGACAATGGACTGCATCACTAAGTTGGGCAACGGGTTGAGTTGGATTTGGGTATTAAAACAATAATGTAATACTCACTGATAACCATCTTTGGAATTCTTTTACTCTAAGCATCTATATAATGACATAGTAAACTAATACCATCTGATATCCATCATATTTTACTTTTATCATGTTAATAAGTGAGGTGAAGATTTTTTAAATCATAGGTCAATAGAAATGTGGACCTCTATTTGGTCTCACTCATTTAGAAAAGATTAGTTGGTCGAATTAAAAGAAAAAAAAATATA
>NW_006399886.1:2113941-2120115 GCF_000299155.1 Elephantulus edwardii | reverse complement strand
TATATATAATGTATCAACTGAATAAAAGCCAAGAAAATATTCACTTTTCAGAAGAGCTAGGCAGAAATGAATTAACAGGCCAATTCAGACACTGATTCTCTTACTCTGTTTGAAGAGAACTGTGTTCTAATTAGAGTCATGAAGTGACTACTTCCAACAGATTTTTGAAAAGTGGCAGTGCAACAACAATAAAAATAAAGAAAAACCCAACACACAACATAAGAAAGTTTGCTAAACCATAATGTTTCTAAAATTATTTTGTCATTTTGTTTATTCCTAAGACGTAAAAAGAAAATCTGCTTGGCAAATCAAGTACTAAATACAGAGTGTTCCACAGAGCAAAACATAGGTGCCTAACAACTCTGTGTGTGGATATTTGAAAAAAAAACCCTTCATAAATCAAACATAAACATTTCTTTCCCCTACTTTGCTGACAAACCTTTACTCCCTACTTCTTAAGACAATAAACAGTAAATTAAAAGTTATTATAAATACGTATACAAACTGTCATTATTTGCTACCATCAAGTTGTTTCTGACTCATAGATACCCTACATCAGGTTGCCAAGAGAAATTTTCATGGAAGAAGACAGAAATTACAATCAGTGAAACTATAATCAGTAACCCCAAACAAGTGGTTCAATTAACTTAATTTCAGTTTTTCTACCATAAAAGCTTTGTTCTTCAATCAGTTCCTTAACTTTGCCATACTTTAAACAAATCACCCAAGTTTTAATGATTGGTGACATAAAAAATGCTTCTTGTGAATGTCAGAGAAACAGGCAAGAAAAGCAAATTTAGTCTTATTAAAATTAAGTATCAATATGTTAAAGACCTGTAATTCCATTTAGTCCATTATGTAAATGAGTCTAGTCTGCACTTTACTCTTTGGTCTAGTGTTATTTGTTCAGTGAGAATTTTTTAGACATTATATTTTGGAGTAATTGACAATAATTTCTGTGAGTAAACTGATTTCCCAATTGCAAGTACGGTAAAAACTTGTTGAAGAATCTAATAAATAATCATTTTCCTTTATAGTTAGGATATAGTATTGTCTATTTCCAAATATTTACCATTGTTTTCAGAGATGGTAAATTAAATATGGTGCTATAATGCTGTGCTGTGAATCAATTCAATTATTCTTCATTTAGTATTTGACTGATCTCTTCAAAGGCAAAAACACTGAAGATTGACTGATACAATTGTATCTATGATGTTTGTTTGAAAGTGTTATGATGTCCTTCGGCTGTGTGGAAAGTTAAATGACTTATTTGTAAAGAGATATTTTATACCATTATAGATGAGAAAAATTAATAATCTAAAGCCCCAGATTTTAAATTAAATAACTGATAACAAGTTAAGTTTCTCTCTTAAAATATAATAACTTCTTTTTAAAAACTCTCAAAATGCTTCCAAAATGCATTCCTTAACAAAGTCTCCCCAGGGACACTTCTTTCCCACAGGCATCAAAAATATACAAAATGATCCTTTATAAGTGATTCTCGGATTCTAATGCATTCTGAAAAAGAAGCACAGAGATTAAGAAGAAAACAATTGTTCCAGAAATACGGGGGCGTCTACCCGTTTAGCAGGGCTTTGACTTCTATCTTCTAGCTCCCCCGCCAACTATATTCTTTTTTTACCCTGTGATTTCCATCAGAAACTCTTTCCTCTCTCCTGAGGATATCTCTTTTGTTCACATGCATGGTTGATCACATAACTGAGATGTAGAGTGAAGCCAAGTGACAGAGTAACTGGGTCCGAATTTTCCGTCTTCCATTTTCCACACCCTGTTGCCAGGTCTTTGATATTTGGAAATTTAAAGAAATGGATTGCTTTTCAATATTTACTTTCTTTTATTCTTCCTTCTATCAAATTGAAGGGAATCCATTAAGGTGGAGAAAAATAATAAACTGTGGATATGAAAGAGAACCACCATTCCAGAAGAAAATGATAATTTGTGTGAAATATCTTGAAGATTTTATTACTTCTTAATCTTGGCAAACTGCTGAGTTAAGGACTAATTTGTTCTCAATGTATCACATAGCAACTTTCTTCTAACTCTAAAGTACACAAGCTAAATCTCATTCAGAGCCAGCAGCACTCAAGGAACACCTAATGGAATGGCTTAATTTAATAACCAATATGCTCATTAGCATCAATTCAGAGAGTTTGCTTATTTGCTTCTATATAATTCTCTCACTAAAAGCACTTGGGTGAATTTAGAGTCTTTGATAAATGCTCTCTGTGCAGATGTAGAGAGAGAAATTGGCATTAATATTATTTTAAAAATGAAACTGGAATTTAAATGCCAAGCTTTCATCAAACAGGTCATCAAAGAATGGTATAAAAAGGCTGACCATTAGCTTTGTATTATTTAGCAAATAGGCATAAAGTACTCACTAAATATCAAGGATTGTATGAAGTAAGGCACATATTTTTAAATCATTTAAAAGGGATACTATATACATTATACTATTTGTACTAACGCTTATAGTATTGAGAGCAAAGGACACTGATCATTACAAATGTTTTCAGTGCTGGCTAAGTGTAATTACACAAAGTTAACACAGATAATGTTGAAATTCAGACTAAAAACTAGATTTCTTTATTACAGTGTTACTGTTAAATAGCAATTTTTAAACAACGTAAGAAGCTAGATATGAAGAAGAGTATCATATTTGGATTGAAAGATTGAACAATTTACTATGTACATATTAAGGAGCTCAGATTTCACAGTCTGTAGAGAGAGTTACATTGCTAGCTAAAGGCCATGATTTGAATCTAACAACAATCTGAGAAAAATAGACAATCTCTTCTTGTAAATTTACAGCCTTGGAAACCACCTATGAATCAAAACCAACTTAACCAGCATGAGTTTATGTGCACATTGATGAACTCTGCTGGTATATTTACCTTTAGACAGACAGCAAACAGAAAGAAGAGCATATATAACCTATCAGTTACTCTACAGATGAAAGATAAGGCAATTTCCTACCATGAAATTTTACAGTAGCACTAGACATCACAGTAGCAGACTAAAGAATTTTTAGTAAGTTTTAGATCAATATCCATAAAAGGGAGCTGTGTAGACCAATCAATGGGTTTAATTTATCTTGCTAGGTACATATGTGTGTGAACATATCTATCTCTATATCTCTATCTCTATCTCTATCTCTATCTCTATCTCTATCTCTATCTCTATCTCTATCTATATCCTCTATCTATCTATATCATCTATATCTATATCTATCTATATCTCCTATAGAGTTGAGTTGTATATTTAGGGATATTCTCTATGCTTTCACCTGCAGACTGGGATATTTTATTTCTTTTGCTTGCTAAAGAAAGGCTATTATACTTGGCAAGCAAAAAGCAAATATTCAAAGCAAATCTAAGTAAGGAAATATTTAGCTAGAAAAAAAATTTCTAAAAACATATTGGTAAATATGGTCTATTTATCTGGTCATTTATTTTATCTTGCATATTCTTGGTACCAGCAGCCAGGAAGTTAAAAGACAAATTTCATTAGGAAAGTCGGCTGTCAGAGACCTTTCCAAAGTACTGAAGAGCAACGATGTCAATCTGGAGACTAAGGTACACCTGACCCAGGCTATAGAATTTGCAAATTACTTGCTATGAGTTAGAAAGCTGGGGAATGATTAGGGATGACAGAAGGAAAATTGATGCCTTTGAGCTGTGGTGCAGGAGAGGAGTATTGAATATACCATGGACTGCTAGGAGAACAACCAGTCTTATCCTAGAGAGGATGAGACCAGGCTGCTCCTTGGAAGCAAGTATTCTGAAGCTTCATCTAATATACTTTGGACATGTTCCAAGGAAGGAGGGACCTGCCTTTGCAGAGGGACGCCATGCTTGGGAGCATGGAGGGACAGCGCAAGAGAGGAAGACCCTCAATGAGATGGATTGATTCAGTGACTGGGGTAATGGGTGTAGATGTGTCAGAGACAATAAGATTGGCATGGAATAGAGTAGGGGTTTGGTCTGTTGTACATAAGGTCACTATGACTTGTAGGCGACTCTACAGCAAAGAACAATGACATGGCATGCCAAGGCACATTCATACTGAGATGTCTCTGTTACCCTGAAATCTCACTCACAAGAAAAATATAGTTTAAATATATTGATGAAGCAAACCTGGAAATTTCGTTAGCACTTCAAAGAAAAGATATATAAATTTTTAAAAAAGTTTGAAGAATACTCTTTCTTAAAATATTTTACCACTCTTTTACATGTGTTCAAATAAATCTAGTAAAACTATAAATAACACCTCTTGTTAACACATTCATGATGCTCTGGTATCCTTGTCCATTTGTGAATTATTAATATTTTAGGAATCCATTAATTAATTTTTTAAAAGTTTCAAATTATAATAGCTTTATTTGCGCATGTTGTACATGTCATCGAGTGACTTGTGACTCATTGTAGCCCTGTCTGCAATAGCCTTGAAGTCTGCTCTATCCTGTGCAACATTATTGTCTCTGACGCCCCTGCACCCTTTACCCTAGTTACTGAATCAATCCATCTCATCCAGGATTTTCTTCTCTTGCACTGTCCCTCCACCCTCCCAAGCATGACATCCCTCTCTAGGGACTTGTCCCTCCTTGAAAGTCCAAAATATATCAGATGAAGTCTCAAAATCCTTGCCTCCTAGGAGCAGCCTGGCTTCACCGTCTCCAGGATGAACTGGTTGTTCTCTTGGCAGTCCATATTATATACAATACTCTTCTCCAGCACCACAGCCCAAAGGCATCAATTCTCCTTCTATCATCACTAGTCATTGTCCAGCTTTCTGATGTACAGTAAGTAATTGCAAAGACTATGAACTGGGTCAGGCACACATTAGTCTCCAGACTGACAACGTAGCTCTTCAGTACTCTGGAGAGGTCCTTGACTGTTGACTTTCTCAATGCAACTCATCTTTTGATTTTCAGGCTGTTGGTACCAAAAGTATTGATTATGGAGCAAAGCAAACTAAAGCTGTTAACAATCTAAATCTCTTTGCCATCTAGCATGATGCTATCAATCAGTGGTGAGAATCTTTGTTTTCTTGATGCTGAGCTTCAATCCATATTGAAGGCCACAGTCAAGCGCTTCAGGTCCTCTTCAGTCTCAGCAAGTAGGGATGTGTCATCTGCATAATGTAGGTTGTTGATGAATGTTCCTCCAATCCTGATGCCATGCTCTTTGTACATATTTAAGGTAGATGAATTTCTTCTTTCCTATCTCCATAATTTTAGAATATAAATTGTTCCATTAGTATTTTGTACATAGGATTATTATGAGTTGGAGTTGTCTTGATTGCATCTAATAAGAAAAAACAACGTTCTCATTTAATTTTGTATTTTGTATGTATCTGTTTTGCCAAATTTTGCTTTGCCTTTATTAGCATGTTACTATAATAGTTTTTATTTCAAGCAGATGTACTTCATCTTCAGATGTACTTTATTTATATTTTCTAACAATTTTATGTTACTACGGTGATTTTAAATTCAGATATTGGCCTTTTTTAAGGTCAAATCTTGATGAGTAGAGACAACTGGTATTTTTCTCATGTAAAAGATTTCTGAAGTTCTAAATCCTAATGGAAGAATCACACATAACTACTCTGTTGTTCAGAGATGAAGACAATTCTCCCTTGGGATATAATTTATCTATTTATTTGAATACAGAAAAATTTTAAAAAATCATTTTCTAGGTTCAAAATATCTATGAAAGAGACATGTCTATTTTGGTTACTGTTTTTCATATCAAAATAAGCATTTCAGAAAATTTATGAGTTGAATTATATTAGAGAGGATAAGTAACGCACTTTAATTAGAAATGTAGGTTTAGCGTCGGGGCCTGGGCCACCGCCCTCCCGCAATGGCGTTGGGGGACGCAGCTCGCCTCCCGGGGCCACAGGGCGCGGGCAGGGCGCGCGTGGGGGCCGAGGCACGACTGGAAACGGCCGTGGCAGCCGCCCTCCTCCCTGCGCCTTGAGGAGCCGGATGAACTTCTAGTCTTGCTTTGAAAAAGCCATTTGTGTAATTCTTGCCTGTGAATAATTTTTTGATAGACCCGTTGTGAGGATCACCAACGAAGTATGGCATTTGAGAGTTCCTTTTCTTGACTAAATACCGATGATTAGAGGAGAGCGTGGTTTTATATATAT
>NW_006399886.1:2108552-2113841 GCF_000299155.1 Elephantulus edwardii | reverse complement strand
TAACATTATGAACATTGGTTTTCACTTCTGAAGTAAAAATGTTGAAAACTGAGTCTTCAGGTGAACGAACCACTCTGAGAAGTGCCTCTCCTCACAGGAATGCATATAGAACTGAATTCCAGGCACTGAAAAGCACCTTTGACAAACCCAAGTCAGATGGGGAACAAAAAACAAAAGAAGGCGAGGGCTTCCAGCAGAGGAGAGGGAGGAAATATGGCTCCAATGTCAACAGGATTAAAAATCTATTTATGCAGATGGGTATGGAACCCAATGAGAATGCTGCAGTTATTGCCAAAACCAGGGGGAAAGGTAGACCTTCCTCTCCTCAGAGAAGAATGAAGCCCAATGAGTTTCTGGAGAAAACAGATGGCTGAGTTGTTAAGTTGGAGTCCTCGGTTTCAGAACGAATTAGTCGATTTGACACAATGTACGATGGCCCCTCATATTCCAAGTTCACAGAAACTCGGAAGATGTTTGAGAGAAGTGTACATGGATCGGGACAAAACAACGCTATACCCCAAAGAAAGAGGAGAAAGCTGGAGGGAGCGAACCTCAGGATGAGTGGGGTGGGTCCAAGTCCAACAGGGGCAGTATGGATTCCCTGGACAGTCTTAGCTCCAGGACAGAGGCTGTCTCCCCAACTGTGAGTCAGTTGAGTGCAGTGTTTGAGAACTTGGATGCTCCCAGTGCTGGTGTTTCAGAGAAGGCCGAAGGTGGTGAAGAGTACTCAGTGACTGGGCATTACCCACTGAATTTGCCATCTACTGTTACACATCTTGACACTTTCGGTCACCTTAAGGATCCAAATTCTTGGTCTCCTTCAAACAAACAAGATGATGATGGAGAGGATGCTCAAAAGACCAATACAACTCCAACACTAACAGTGGCTTCTAAAGGTACCCTAGTCTCAATGCCTAGTGAAGGGATACAGCAGATAAAGGAAGCTGAGGACTCTATATCTAGCCAAGAGATTCCAGAGAGAATAGTTAAAGATGTACCCGAAGAGTCTTTTGCTGAAAATAAGGCAACACCGGAGTCTGAAATTCCTTCACCACACAATGAACCTATAAAAGATGCTGAAGCTAATGTGGTTGGGAGTGAGGCAGCAAAGAAAGAGAGAAAAGAACTTGGAGGTGGTGATTTCACATCTAGTGATGCCTCTGGATCAAGTTATGGAAAAGAAGTACCTGAAGATTTAAATAATTTTGAGGGTTCCCGTGTTTATGTGCACAGTGACTATAATGTGTATAGGGTGAGATCCAGGTATAATTCAGACTGGGGTGAGACAGGCACTGAACAGGATGAACAGGAAGATAGTGATGAAAACAATTACTATCAACCTGATATGGAATATTCATAAATTATTGGATTGCCTGAAGAAGACGACATCCCAGCAAATAGGAAAATTAAGTTCAGTAGTGATCCAATTAAGAAACATGAAATTATTAAAAAAAAAAACCAGAAAGAAAGAAAAGACCAAGAAAGAAGAAATGTTGAAGTAAGAGAATTGAACAGAATATTTCAAAAGGCCCTCAAAAAGAACATATTGTTGATTGAAATGTGTAAAAGCCTGGAGTTAGAAAATCAAAAGGGCAGAACATACTCAGTATTTCTCAAGCTGAAGGAACCAAAGGAGGAAGAGGGAGAGAATTCAAACCTCAGTAATAGTGTAGGAAATATGAAAAGAAGATGGAAGGAGTACACATAGTCACCAAAAAATATCTGATCAGCCAACATCAACTTCTGGAGGTTGTATTGAATCAAGAACCAACATACTTGAAAGAAGTCAAGGCTCTACTGAAGACCTTGACAAAAACTAAGGATTCAAGAATTTGTCAGTTGAGGTATTTCAATAAGCATGCAGTTCTGGACATGTTCAGTCATCAATGCTAAGAAGTTTAGCTATTTGGCCACTCTACTGGAAGAGATATATGTTTGTGTTAATTTTTTTTAATAACTATAAACTTTAATGAAAGTTTGGATTTCCATTCATTCATTGTTACGCTTTTTTTTAAAGTGACTCATTCTACAATAATGGTTTTATACAATATTTATCCTTGAGAGACTGAGCTCACTCAGCGTAATTTTCTGCAGTCCCTCCAAGTTAGGTAATAATTTATGAAATAATTGCTCCTGTGTGCTGCATAATATTTAATTGTGCCAATGCTCTCAATCCCTTTGTTTGTGGATGGACATTTAAGCTGTTTTCATGTTCTTACAATGATTAATAATGCTGTTATGAACATTGCTGTACAAATTTCCGTTTGTGCCTCAGTTCCTCAGGGTGTATTAGTACAAGGATCCAAGAGGGGAGGAAAAGTTTGGGAGCAGAGGGATGAGGATGTTCAGGGGAGGGGGAATTAATCATGGGGTTGTATAGTTTGTTGGGGGGGATGACGGAAATTAAAAGAATTTGTTCTTGAAACAATGTATTCAGATTTTATAAATAAACTAGTTGTTGTTATGTGCCATTGGAAAAAAAAAAGAAATGTAGGTTCATGTTTCAGATCTTAAAAGTTATGTCTTCCTCCATTCCTTCCTTTCTTTACATAATTTTGTTTCTTTTCCTCATTACTTCCATCATTTAGATACTTCTTTATCCCCCTTTCCCCCACCATTTCTTTCTACTTTGGACACACTTTTATTCTTGTGTTTCTGTTTATCCATAGACATTTACTGAATCTGCTACTCTTGTCTCCCAGGAGATAAGAAATATGCAAGTGAGCTAGTCAATTTATTTTCCTGCTGCATTTGATAGAGAACTTTACAACAACAAGTAAAAATATGGCAACAACTGATAACTAGAATAGGGGAGTTTTGAGATAAAATGTGTAATGTTTACCTAAATAAGCATCTGTCATTTAGAACAAGGACTCAAAGTATAGCAATTTCTTCATTGACATTGGTTTCCAGATTTCTAGGTGACCTGGCAACTCCTAGTGTTTCCTATTCCTATTTTACTTCTATATTTACAAATTGTGTGGAACCTTTACCATTCTATGATCCAGATCCAAGAAACAGTCTTAAACACACTCTTTGTAACCCTCAGTTTTTAGATGTGTTGAGAAGGGTTGCCTTACTATATGAATGAAATATGGTTGCAACCCCCTTCCTGTTCAGTTCTCAGGCTCCACAATGCTCAGCAGGCAGTAGTCAATTTAGTCTGGTCTTAAGCATCGCAACTGAAAAGATACCAGGCATTGACTTAATGAATGGAAGATAAATTATGAAAAGGTTATTCATTCAACCAAAGCTGAATGACACTGATAGAGCCCTGCATGAAAGCTCATTCTGGGTTTGCCTGTACAATATCTCATTTGTCGTGAGCTTCACTTGCCAATGATATCAGTGGCTTCCCCTCTATGAAGCCCTCTTTGTTTATTCCCTTCAACAAATCTCCCAGTTGGTAAAAAGAAAGCAACACCAAGGAGACAAGATGCTATTATGATCTGCAAATTCAAGTTCAGGAATAGACTTTGTTTTTATTCTTTCCTGCAACAAAAAACCTAAATACCTCATTTTGGTTATTGTTTTATATGGGAACTGATAAGACCATCACAATAGGTGCAATTGAAATAGTTAATGGGGTCACATGACATTTTTTCAAGTTAATATCACAATTCTCACTAAAATAAAGCTGAATGTCATTTATTCTATTAGTAATATAAATAATAAATTTATTTATATTTTAGTGTGCTAATTAATTTGACAAAAATAGAATTGAATAATTTTTTTGTATGGCAGTATAAACTTTGTATTAAATTTTATAAAAAATTGCTTTTTGGTGTTTGTTCTCAAATTCATAACTTTCTTCATTTTTTTTAGAATTAATGTTTCTGTCTAAAGGTGATAAAAGGTATGTAATAAAAGAGTTTGGCCCGTTAGGACCATATAACTTTGTACAAGAAAATTTTCACTTTATTACATCATGAATTAGGAGTTAGTAGAGATTATACTTAAGAAACAACAGGTTTGTTGAAGGTAGAGAAACGTCAGTCTACTTTTTTTAACTTTTGTGGTAACATTTAAAATTATTTGAAATTATTAAAACAACCTTTTTAATAATAACTTTCCCACATCTATTGAAATTATAATTGGGAAATATATCATAAAATATTTTATGTATTTTCTCCAAGATATTAGAAAGTTGATCCCATGATATAATAATTTTTTAAAAAGTCTAGCATTCAAGATTACCCAGATATACCTCAGAAGCTTCGCTGATAATCTGCTTTTGAAACTATTCTATTTCACGGAAACAAGGACTCAAAAAATCAACAACTGTTTTTTCCAATTCTAGTCATATTTTCAGCCTTTCTTCCCTCACCTCTCAATCACATATTCATCACTTCTCCCATCTCCTTTTTCTTCTTTCTTTCCTCCTGTTATTATTTCCTTTCATTTTGTTTACATGTTTATTATGATTTTTATTTCATGAATGGTCATAGCTAGCATATGTTATTGTTATGCATTGTAGAGTTTATATGAATAATCAGTAACCTTATTAACAACAGATTGGGATCTTAACCAATCTTGCACCATCATCATGCTATCTAATATTTTCAAGTCCATCTGTAGTAACTGTGTCAGTTCATCTTTTTGAGGGTCTTCTCTTTAATCTTCAATCTTTACCAAGATAATATCTTCTTCCAAAAACGGTCACTCCTGTTAACATGCTCAAAGTATGTGACACAAAGTTTTACCACTCTTGATCTAACCTTGGTTGCACTTACTCCAAGACAGATTTCTTTGTTATTTTGGCAAACTGTCAGTTAGTGGAGTGTCAGAATCCTTTAAAACTGCTTTTTAAGCCATATGTGGGGACTTGGCGGAATAATCTCCAGGTATCTTAACTACAGACATACTGTCTTGCAATTCATCAATAGATGTGAGACTATTATAAGAGAGTACTTTCCACACTTAAGAGACGGCAGTGATAATGGTGGAGAAATTGTGAAGAGACTGTGGCACTGCTATAAAGATCTGGTGGCAAAATGTTAACAGAGGAACCCTGGAGATAAAGTCCATAGTAAAAGGTTTTGTTTGCTGGATGATTGAAAGAATAGCTAACTTATAACTGCTCTGAGATAAAAGGCCACAGTAGGCTCTGCTTGCTGGATGACTGAGGGAAAAACTACATATAACTGCTCGGAGATAAAGTTTCCTGGATAATTGAGGAAACTAGGGGCTTCTTGAATTTGTGCTGTTGGACTGAACCTGGACTTTCACCAACTGAGGAATTATGCCTTGCTAATTCAAACCTCGAGTTGCTATAATCAAGGATGCTTT
>NW_006399886.1:2083492-2107145 GCF_000299155.1 Elephantulus edwardii | reverse complement strand
CGCAGGAGAGGAAGACCCTCTATGAGGTGGATTGATTCAGTGACTGGGATAATTGGGATGGGAGTGTCAGAGACAGTGCGATTGGCACAGGACAGAGTGGCGTTTAGGGCTGTTGTACATAGGGTCACTCTGAGTCCTAGGCTACTCGATGGCACATAACAACAACAACAACAATCTGATTTAGGACTTCTGGACTAAATCTGGACTTGCGTTGTGAGATCTTTGTCTCTCTCATGCTCTATTCTATTTTTCTAATAAACCTCACAACTGTGATTAAAGCCTGTTTATCTTGCAACAAACATCAGACCCAATTATTGGTAGAGAAATGTTCAGGAGCATGGAGGTGGTATGTATGACCTTGTAGCTATTTTGGTACTGTGAATATTATTGATGGGGATAATTCACCTTTATAAAGTAAGTAGAAGTCAAACTCAGCCACCCTCACATTGCATAGCTCCTTTCATAGATAGTCAATTATCTTCATCAACATCACAATTTGTAATCATGAAGCCTTCCTCAGTGTTTCTTACTCAATGTTCAGCTTTAACATGCATATATGAAGCAGTTGAAAATACCATGGCTTGGACCAACCACATCCTAATATTTAACTGATATTCTTGTTCTGTAGCACTGTGAAAAAGCCTTTGTTAGCAAATTTCTCAAATGCAATATATATTTTATTTCTTGATTGCTTCTACTATGTATGTTGATTGTGGATCTAAGTAAAATAAATCAATAACAACTTCAATCTTTTATTCAAATCTGATGTTGTTTCCTATTGGCTCAATGTTCAAGACTTTTGTTTCCCTGATGTTGAAATGTAATCCACATTGAAGGTTATTGCTTCTAGTTTTCTTCAGTAAGTGCTTCCAGTGTGCACTTTCTGTAAGTAATGTCGTGTGATGTGCACAGTGCAATTTGTTGATTAGTTTTTCCTCAAATTCTGATGTTATATTCTTTGTATAGTCCAGTTTCTTGAATTACTTTTTCAGCACACAAATTGAATATATATAGGGAAAGGATCCAACCCAGATGTACACCTTTCCTGATATTTAAAGTATACAATATTCCCCTCTTCTATTCAGACAACTGTTTCTTGATCTAAGCATATGTTTAAAAAAAAAAGAAAAAAAGAAAATTCACAGTTAACTGTTCTAATTTTCTTCTTAATTTTATCCATAGAGTCAAATTCTTTTCATAGTCAATAAATACAAGTAAACATCTTCTTGGTATTCTCGTTTTTAGTCAAGATC
This sequence comes from Elephantulus edwardii, assembly GCF_000299155.1. Taxonomy (NCBI): domain Eukaryota; kingdom Metazoa; phylum Chordata; class Mammalia; order Macroscelidea; family Macroscelididae; genus Elephantulus; species Elephantulus edwardii. The sequence goes on along the minus strand of NW_006399886.1, from coordinate 2,105,892 downwards.
TATCTTATGTCAGCAAAGATATTCCTCCTTGTATAGTCTCTTCAGAAACAAGTTTGAATTTCTGGAAGTTCTCTGTGAATGTATGATTCTAGCAATCTGAATAATCTTCAGCAAGATTTTAGTTGTATGTAATAATGATAGGGAGCTCTTGTTGCCTAGTGACAAGAGATTGCACTTCAATCCTGAAGGCATGTGTTTAGAAGTTATCAGCTGCTCCATGGGAGAAGAATGAGCAATCTATTTCTAAGCAATTAGCCACCTCTGAAAACCTGCAGGAGGGTCAAATATGTGTCCGTCCTAATTCTACAGTACACAAAAATATTAATCACATATTTCAATTATTTCTAATTCTGTTGGCTTTCTTTTCATTGAAATGGGTGACAACATGGCTGTCTTCCGTCTCTTCCAAATTTCTTCATATAGGATAGTGTGCAAGTCCAAAGCTGCATTTGTTTATTGAACTATCTCATTTAGTATTTTATCAATCCCTTCTTATAAATATTTAGTATTCAATCAATTCTTTTAATATCAAAAGCAGCAGCAACAACAAAACTCTGCTAAAAAAGCTAAAAATCTTTCTCTTAAAGCCACATCAGTACCTTAAGTCATCTACTTTGGACCAATTACATAGATTTATCATATTGTTCAATTTCACATCAATAAGTTCAAATAAGATCTTATTGTAAGTGTACACATTTTTATTTCAGCTAAAGATAATTTGGAAACACACACATACACACATACTATCCCAAAGAAAGTAACTTAAAATGCGAAATCTGTAAAATTTATTTATTTATTTAAGTAGCTCAGTGATGTAATGCATGTATGTTGTAGTGCACCTATGTTATTAAATGTTGCAATCAAAAGGTCAGTGGTTCGAATTCACCTACTGCCACATATTTTTAAGAAAAGAAAGTTTGGGAGTCTCTCCATACAATGTTTTCTACCGTTAGAAATCCAATGTGGGTTGCTATAAGTCAAAAATAACACTACAGCAGGGAGTTCGGTGAGTTGTGGTTTTTTTGTTGGTTTGTTTGTTTTCTATTTCCAACCGTAGTTTTCTTTTCACTTATTATTGGGGATATGCATAATTGGAAACTTCTAATTAAAGTATTTCAAAATGTGTTACCCATTTTACATTTTACAATTATAAGATATATTTAAACTACAGATTAATTAACTTTGTTAATATATCCTTGAATGACAATAAATAATTTTCTCCTGAGCAATCATGTTTTCCATTGTGAAATTTTAAGATGACATTTGTCACAAGTCAGGACTACATATATTTACCACTTTTTTTTAAAATGAAAAAAAATTCCCCTTGATTAACTTCTATTATCATTTTCGTAGAGAAGAGCAGAATCTAATAAATATATAGAGTAATTTTTAAGTGAAAGTTTAGGATATATTATAGACATGGAGTATAATTCATAATATTTCATTTTTAGACTGTAATACCAGTTTCCAGAAAACAAATTAATGTGATAATAGGACTAGTTGCACAACTCATCAGCACTCTCTAAGAGGGGGAAAAAAAACCCAAAATAAACCCAGGTAATGCTGTGTGTGTGTGTGTGTGTGTGTGTGTGTGTATAAAATACAGTACAGCATGATTTTAGCTAATAATATAATTTGTGGTCCAATTTTTATACTTTGTGTTAAAGTTATGAACTTAATATGCAAAATTTTAGTTGTAAATATTCTTAACTCTTAATCATTTAACTATTATCTGAGGAGATCTTCCAAATATATTCTTGAAAAAGCATAATTTTAAATCATTTCATTTATTATCCTAATTGCTCATTTAATGGTTTAGTAATCTGCTAAACATAAATGTTACCTAAAGATCGTAGGTTTATTTGGAAAAATATGATTCCTTTGATTTTGTTAGCTGTTTAAAAAATTTATTTTAAATTATTTGCAAAAAATTATATAATAAAAGTATAAATACGTGTCTGAACTCTTAAAATTAATGAGCTTTGGTGGCCTAGTGTCAAGAAGATGTGTTGCAATCCCGAAGGCATACAGTTCGAGTCCACCAGCTGCCCCTTGAAAGAGAGATGAACAATCTACTACTATGAGATTCACTGCCTTTGAAAACCTGCCAGAGGGTCAGTTATGGGTCGGCTTCAACTCTATGGTACACAACAACAATATTCAATTCTATGATAGATAGATAGATAGATGATAGATAATAGATAGATAATAGATCTCACAAAGTTATACAACTGATCTTAAGATTGCCACAGACAAAAATAATAAAAATAATGATGTGACATGAACAAAGAAAAATTATTGAGATTATTCAAATGTATCATTTGAATAATGAACTTGTGGCTTATTAAACAGTAAAGATAAATTGGATAGTTTAACATTAAGTGGTAATAACATCTTTTCAAATCTGCAGTCAATACATGGTTTGATTCACTGACTAAAACCAATTTTATAGTTAAAATTTTGACAGTTTTGTATATAATAGAAGTATTTCTATTACTGAGTAAATGGTAACATTACAAAACTCTGAAAAATATGAATTTTTAAATAATATGTGACTATCCCACACAATTATGATAAAATTCAATTCAAAAAGCACATATTCTTCATGTAATTATTGTGTACGCAGGAAAGGCACATATTTAGACAAATGTATCTTAAAGAAAAATGTGATATCTTCCTGTTTATAGTAAACAATATAATTGGTAAAATAAATTTCTAAAGCTTCTCTTATATTTCTGCACATTTCTACCCAGAAACTATGTCTGTACACTCACATAGAGCACATTTTTTATTAATATAATAATTAATAGACACAATAACTACTTTTCATAATCATGATCACTTTCTCATGATAATTGAAACAGTTTTAAAGTTGATGGGGGATGTTAGCATCACTGTGTCAAACATCACCACATTTAATTTGAAATTAACGTCATGAATAAATCATGAAAGTGTTCAGAATTAGAAGCCTCGAAGAACATTCTATTGCTGTGTTTGAGAGTATGGGTATTTATTTGCTTTTATTCTCCTCCAGAGAAACTACTTTGCCATGTTTACTTGTGCACATCGAATATGAAAGGTTTCCCTAGTGGTCCCAAGGATCAAGTAGATGATTAAACATTGACAATATTTTGTTTGGAACCAAAAATACATGTTTAGGAAACCAAAGATGTTCATGATTACAGTTGCTTGGGATTAGAACATCAGCCTGAATTATATCCAGAAAGCATTTTGAATATTGCAGCACCATTTTTTCTGCTTTACTGAATAATTGGTAACACTAGATGACAAGCTTTGCAAGCTCCCAAGATACTATATTTTCATAGGAAAAAGGGTCCTTTCTTTCAAGCTTAATAAGCTTGGCCTATATCAACTTTTCTCACATCAGCCCAAGTGTGACACTTGGGCTGGGGGAAGCTTGTTAGCAGTAATTACCAGCAGTAGGTTCCATTATTTGCCAAAGTAATTTCCAGTGCTAAGTACCACCAAAACTGCCTCTAGCCTTTATTTTTTCCCCCTTCCTCTTGCCTTCCTTTGCTTTCTTTTAAGTTAGTGCATTTTCCCATGATACTGCTTTCTGTGGTATGGGACAAGGCAGAGGCAAGATGCTGGGTATCAATGTGCTCTTGAGACAAGGGGTCAGGCCTAGCGAAAGCCTTTCACAAACAGAGCTTGAACTCTATTAGAGATGCAAATCCACTCTCTGAGTAAGAATTGTTTCAGCCACATAATGGGGTCCAAGGAATTCCACAGCAACTTGCCTTTCAGCATGGGCCCTTTGTCTGCATCTTAGCAAATTTCAGCAGCCTGTTTAAACTCCAGCTATTGTCCCCTTGGTTTCATTGATTTCTCTGCCTGCCACTAACTCACAATAGACTGATATGAACATCTTTGTTACTGCTTTTGTACTGTATATCAGAGTAATGTTTCAGCAGATTGAGGCCTAGAAGGAAGAATTAAACCTGTACTACACAGAGCATGATGAATTGCAGGATTTACATATCATTTTGAGACTTTGGGGGACGAGGTCATTGCTGAATGCCTTTGTGTCTCTAAGGATGTTGTCCAAGACAGAATGACAGAAAAGGAAGTGATTTAGATAGTCCCTGACAGCTTAATACACAAAATACAGGCAAACTGTGGAAATTCACAGGCATCCTATCCTTCTCCAATAGATATGTTTGATTTCAGCCCTTTGAAAGGTTTCTCACGAAGGAAATTTACATGGCAGAATTATTTTGCTATTGCACAGTTTAGGTGGTAGGATGTACAACACTGGGTTTTCTGTTGCCTATATTGTTAGATGACATTTGGGCTACCTCTCCTATAGATTATTTTTCAATGTTAACACTAGTAAATGTGTCTGAAACATATCATCATTTTATTTATAAAATCATTTTTTCTTCCTCTATTATACTTTCTTACCAATATTGATAGATAGCTAAAATAAAACTTTCAACTGTATGCCAGTGAATGTTTCAAAGCTCATTCTTCCAAGGGGAAAAGCAAAACGGATAAGTAGTATTTACTGATTACTCTAGTACATCTACTGCCACCATGCCCAATTTCACCCAGTGCTATGAGGCCACTAAATGAAGAATTGAGAAGACTCAATTGGCTTTCAGTAACAGTACAAGACAGCTGCAGCACACCACTAGAAATATTGATTGCTTTTGTGCTATTTGTTACATAGGAACAGTCTTCTCAATGATCTTTAAAAAGTAGGAGAAAGTAAGTGTACAAACAAAAAAATAATAATGGAAGTTAGAATACTGTAGGTTTATGTAGTTATCATCTGAGATGTGTCACTTACATGGATAATATAATTAATGTATAAATTGTGTTTTTTTCTCCTTTTATTTTTTAGCTATTGTCTCTGGGCTCTGTATGGTATATGACGGGCATCAAAATGAATGGGTAGATACCATTGAGAATAGATTTCTTCTATAAGCTTCACGTTTCCATAAGTTGAAGGGTTAGAAAACAGTGTAGAATAATTTTTGAATGCTCTAGCTAAAATAGAGTAATAACTTACTTGAAAGTTTTTGAGAATGTTTTTAAAGGATAAAAATATTACAATGTTCTTTCATAATCCGATTTAGATCACAAGAACTCTCATGAGGAATATGACATTAAAAAAGGGTTTTAAAACCTATTATAATTTTTAATATTTAAAATATTATTCGGTTGCCTCTAATTCTCTATACATCTGATGTGGTTATATTGTTCCATACTATTGCATCAGTTGTTCTTTCTTCTTTAAGTGTTCTTCCACCACATTTATGAGTTATTTAATGAAATATCACTGATTTTGTATCAAAGTTTATTTTGGTATACATCAAAGATTATTTGAACACATCATGCCTTTATCCTCCATAGATGTTAAATTTTATTGAAGGAAGTCTATCCTATTTAGTTTTATCTGATCAATGCATAACAGAGTTGCTTAATAATGGTAGAGCGAAAAATGGGTTAAGTCTAGAACTCTTTTAAATGTCTTACATCTGTATCTTCTTACTTTTCGCACTGATCTGTGTTTGGTTCATTTTCTCAATGCAAACTCAATATTTTAAATAATTTCATCTATTGAATTATCTGAATCAATTTTAATAGTCTCTATTTACTATCTATACTATATCTATACTATACTATTTTTACTATCTATAATTTTTCTCATTTTAAGTATGCATTTTTGAAAGTGTTTATTAACAGGACTAAAACCAGCTTTACTCACTTCCTGATGTGCATACCTTTATTCCTACCACTAATTGAGTATTAACATAAAGGTTCCATTGGTAGGAAAAAAATCTATGTGTATTTGTAATCTGTTATGCTAAGATTAATAGCAAACTGTTACTAAAAGGCAGAAGTGAGCAATGCCCCAAATGTTTGCTCTGTTATACCATTCTTTTCTCTCTCCTCCACTATGCAATTCCCATCCTCCACTATGTCTCTTGCTTGAGTTTTGTGATTTAATGGAAGACCTCGCAGAAACTTAAACCCATCAGGGAGTTGACTCATGTGACTGTGGGTGAAGCAGGTCAGAATTGTAGAGACTGGTAAGCGAATAGCCAGGATCCTGTAGAGTGTCAGTTGTGGCAGAATTGGGTGCTGTGTCCCAAGAGAGTGAGTGCTCTCAAAGAGTGCTTATGTTGGGCATCCATGAACATATATAGGCTGCTAGTTATTGTTAGGTGCCTTTGCTTCACGATCGATTCATAGTGATCCTATGAACAAGAGACCTGAACTCTGTCCTGTCAGATACCATTCTTACCAGCTCTGACTCAGTTCAGCTCATTGGTGCAGTCATGATGTCAATCCATCTCATTGACACATTTCCTTTCCAAGTATGGTATCCCTTTCCAAGAAATAATCTCTCCTGGCAGCATGTACAGAGTAGTATGAGAGACAAAGCTTAGCCATCCTTGCCTCAAAGGAGTATTCTGGAGGTACCTTTTCCAAAACCTATCTGTTCATTCATTTGACAGTCCAAAGTAGTATTCAGCACTCTTCTCCAATACCACAGCTCAAAGGCATCAATTTTCTTCTGTCATCCTTATTCGTTGTCCAGCTCTCAGATGTACAGCAAGTAGGGTGTCGCTTTTATTTTTCTCTAATCTTATTTCTTTAATACAAGAAATGCTTCAGCCACAAAAAAAAGATAATCAGTGGATAGATGAGCCATTTTGAACAATAAACCCTTGACACCACAGACTAAAACCTGGTTTTTCTAGACATTAACCTTCATATTTGAAGGTTTAACTTTCCCCTCATAATGACCTTAATAAAAACTATATTTACAAAAGTACTTAACCTGGATATTGTAGCTAATATTAGATGGATCTTAGCTGAAAGCAGGGAATACCAGAGGAATGTCTATCCGTGTTTCATATATTATGCAAAGGTGCTTGACTGTGTAAATCAGAATAAACTGCTGACTTTGAGAAGAACGGGAATTCCAGAACACTTAATCATGCTAATGTGAACCCTATACTTGAATCAAGAGGTAGTCGTCAGAACAGAGCAAGGAAACACTGCATAGTTCAAAATTAGTAAGGGTGTACGCCAGGGATGTGTCCTATCTCAATACCTTTTCACCCAGTATGCAGAACAGATTATCCAGAGGCTGGGCTGTATGAGAATTGTGACATCAGAATTGGTGGAGGATCTATCAACAATCTGTGTTATGCAGATAACACAACCCTGCTTGCTGAAACTGAGGAAGACTTGAAGAGCTTGCTGCAGAGGGTCAAGGACTGCAGCCTTCAATATGAATTGAGGCTCAATATCAAGAAGACAAATATTCTCATCACTGGACCAGTTGGCAGCATCAGGATAGATGATGAAAAGAATGAGATTGTTCACAGCTTTAGTTTGCTTAGCTCCACAGTCAACACTCTTGGCACCAGTAGCCAGGAAATTAAAAGACGTATCGCCATGGGAAAGTCTGCTGTTAGGGACCTCTCCAAAGTACTAAAGAGTAATGGTGTCACTTGGGAGACTAAGGTGCATCTAATACAGGCTATGGTCTTTGCAATCACTTGATATGCATTAGAGAGTTGGACAATGACCAAGGAGGATATAAGGAGGATTGATACCTTTGAGCTGTGGTGCTTGAGAAGAGTATTGAGTATACCATGGACTGCTAAGAAAACGGACAGATTTATCTTTGAGAGGGTTAAACAGGGCTGCCTCTTGGAGGCAAGGATTCTGACGCCTCGTCCGACTTACTTTGTACATGTTGTAAGGAGGGACCAGTCCTTGGAGAGGGATGTCATGCTTTGGAGGGTAGAGGGACAGTGCAGGAGGGAAAGACCCTCTCTGAGGTGGATTGATTCAGTGGCGGGTAATCGGGTTTGGTGTGTCGGAGACTGTGTGATTGGCACAGGACATAGCAGGGTTTAGGGCTGTTGTAAATAGGGTCATTATGAGTCGCAAGTGATTCGATGGCACATAACAACAACAACATTTCATACCTCATGACATAATATCCCCATTGGTTAATTTCTAATTTGTCCATCCCTATCAAACCAACACTCTCATTTTCCTTTCTTTGAAGAATCTTGTTTCTGTTGGAATCTTGAACATCTTCCTCAATAAACAAATCCAGTCCAGAGCAAGTCATCAGTTTCCAGCAATCAACACTAGCTCACAGCATGAAATATCTTCTCTGTATCTGTTTTGGTCTAGTAATCTCATCCTCAGTCATTCATGGCTAGGTCCAAATGGCCATCATTTCCAAGCTCAGGAGTTTACACTTCTCCTTGTGTTCCAGAATTCCTGGTCCCTTTACTCAGACTTAGCTCCCATATGGGACTAACTCAACAAGCTAGGGGTCTTCATCACTCCCTGCTCCTCAATCCAGCAATCCTTCTTTGCTTATCCATGTATCTGTGCATGCTAGGTCAACAGTGCCCATGTGACACATACAACCTTAGCTTGTCTCTCCATTGCTGTGTGCCTCCTACTTCTACTCCTGTGAATCCCTTTGGACATATGAGAGAGCATTCTTTGCCAGCTTCTTTTAATTTCAAGTCCTGGAAAAGGTCTCTGTTGGGAAGCAACTTCTCTTTGTCTCAATGCGTTGGAAGCCAAAAAATTTGTGCTGATTTTTAAAAATAAAAATTTTCTTTATTAGAATGTTTCTCTGACATCATCCATGACATGATGAACACTTCAGGTCTCATCATAATCTTATGTCCTTCTATAATTAAAACAATCTCAACCAATGTCTAATAGCAGTTGAATAATTGTCTTTCAAAAGTAAAGTTCTTCAATAAATGCCCAATCCATTTAAATCCACATTTCCTCAAAGTACTGGTGGGGCTTCCTAGCTCCATACCTTTTCAACCTATATGCAGAACAGATTATCCGGGAGGCTGGGCTCTATGAGGAGAAATGTGGGGTCAAGATTGGTGGACGATTTATCAACAATCTGCGTTATGCGGATGACACAACCCTGCTTGCTGAAACTGAGGAAGACCTGAAGCGCCTGCTGCAGAGTGTCAAGGACTGCAGCCTACAATATGGATTGAGGCTCAATGTCAAGAAGACAAAGATGCTCACCACTGGACCAATTGGCAGCATCAGGATGGATGGTGAAGAGATTGAGATTGTACACAGCTTTAGTTTGCTTGGCTCCACAGTCAACAGTCTTGGCACCAGCAGCCAGGAAATTAAAAGGCGCATTGCCATGGGAAAGTCTGCTGTTAGGGACCTCTCCAAAGTACTGAAGAGCAATGGTGTCTCTCTGGAGACTAAGGTGAGTCTGATACAGGCCATGGTCTTCGCAATCACTTGTTATGCATCAGAGAGTTGGACAATGACCAAGGAGGATAGAAGAATTGATGCCTTTGAGCTGTGGTGCTGGAGAAGAGTATTGAGAATACCATGGACTGCTAGGAAAACAGATTTGTCCTGGAAAGGGTTAAACTGGGTGGCTCCTTGGAGGCAAGGATTCTGAGGCTCCATCTAACTTACTTTGGATATGTTGTGAGGAGAGACCGGTCCTTAGAGAGGGACATCATGCTTGGGAGGGTGGAGGGACGGCGCAGGAGAGGAAGGCCCTCTATGAGGTGGATTTATTCAGTGACTGGGATAATTGGGATAGGAGTGTCAGAGACAGCACGATTGGCACAGGACACAGCGGAGTTTAGGGCTGTTGTACATAGGGTTGCTATGAGTCACAAGCGACTGGAGGGCACATAACAACAACAACAACTGGTGGGGCTTAATCTTCTCCCAGCCTAAACTCTGCTCTCTCTACCAAATACTATTGCTTCCAACAAGCATTTATCCAGGGTCAATCTTTTAAATATTTTGAACATTAAAACTTTAACAAAACACCACATTATGTCTTAAAATATAGCTTGCTCTTCAGTCAGAAGTCTTTGAAATATTGGCCTATTTTATGTCTTCTTTAAGGTATACCAAGATCTATAGTATTCATATGTTTAAATTTCACAGATTTTATGATCATAGTTAACTATTTGAGAAAAAAATTATATATAGAAAACTTATCATAGTTCAGTAATTCTTCACTGGTCACTAATTTCTTGCAATTTTGGTTAAATTTAAAAATTCTACTGTGAATCATCATAGTGATTATTTCAATTTTATCTTAAGCATTATTTAAACTATTTTTTTACATGAGCCTAAGCACTAACCTTATACACTACTCAAATTAATTCAAGACTTCATAAACTTTAATGCAAAATGTAAAGCTATAAATTTCTCAAAGAAACCACAGAGAAAATTTGTTTGACCCTGGATTTGGGAGTGACATTTTAGATATAGTACTAAAATCATGATCCATAAAAGATAAAGCATATGAATAAAACTGTATTAAAACTAAAACCTTCTGTTCTGTCAGAGATATTTACTGAAAATAAAGCTTAAGGTTAAGAAAAAATAGTTGAGAAATTTGGAGGAAAAATAAAATACCCCAAAACAACCAATTGAATCCATAAAGAATTTATTCAAATCAACAAAAGGAGAACAAGCAAGTTAATTTTAGACAAAGATCAGAACAAACAACACAGAAGATATATAAATGGCAAGACAAGCCTATAAAGAGATTGTCAGCATCAGTAATCACTGGGAAAGACAAATCAAAAGAAACATGAGATAATATTATATTCTAATCAGCATATATTTAAAACAAGAAAAAGAATTGGCAGCAGTATGGCATAAAAGGAACTCTCAATTATATTTGATTATATTTGATAGGAATTCAAATGACACAGCCACTTTGGAAAACAATCTGGTATTTTATTATACACCTAAACATAGGCTTACTATACATTTTAGCAGTCATGCTTCTAGTTTATTACCCATCCAATTTTAAAAGTATGTTGGTTTTCATTGCCCTTGAGTCAGAACTGACTCAATGTTGACCCTCTAATTTGTTTTCAGAGGCAGTAAATTGCACAGGAGATGATTGCCCATCTTTCTTCCATGTAGTTGCTGGTGGATTCGGACTCTGCCTTTGGGTTGACAGTGCATCACCTTACCCACTAGGTCACCAGAGTTTCCTTTTAAAAGTATAGTCAGTCACCAAAGTGGTGTTGTTAGGTGCTACTGGGTATTATTTATAGATAGCATATGAACCACAAACCTGAATCCACTTCTATTGTTTTTGTTATATACCATTGAGTCAGAACCAATACATAGCTGACACTCCAGTGAGTTTTCAGAAGCAATAAATCATAGGGGAGGAGATAGCCCATCATTCTCAAGCAGAGCAGCTGGTGGATTTGAGAAACATGCTTTCGGAATTACAGGGCAGCTTCTCACCACTAGGCCACCAGAACTCAGTCCTATCCCTCTCCCAAAAAGACCCACACACAGCTTCAAAACTGCACCCAGACATTTATGTAAGATTTTCTTACAATAACCCCAAATCAAGTAAACAAGACTTCCTCTGATATATACTCAAGTACATCTATCTATACAATAGAATGCTAAAAGGATATGTATGTGATCTAGAACATCTAAACAAAGGAATGGGAATGTGATAAAAAGAATGCAATACCAAGTCATGTGTAAATATAAATGAGTCTTTAAGTGCATCTGAGTAAGTAAAAAAAAAAAAAAATCAGAAAAATTGCATACTGTGTAATGTCATGTATATTACACTCTAGAAAGGTCAATACTTTTGTAATTATTAGTTTCTGTAGTCATTTCAGACTCACGGAGACCGTATTAATAACACAACAAACAATTGAGCTGTTATGTGTTATGTTCATGATGGATTCTTTAGCTCTTTTCAATCAAGCTTGTTAAAGATTTCCCTCTTTTTCACTGACATTATACTCTATAAATATGATATTCTTGAGTTTGAATTTTACATGATTGTAGCAGAATTGGTTGCTTTTTATTGGAATGAGCCATGTAGGGAGGTTTTCCTGATAATGTGTCCTGGTGAGGGAGAAATTTCAACATCTTTCCTCTTAAAGAGTATTTTGTATTTATGTTTCTGTGACTGAATTATCTGGCAGTCACCAAAATAGGTTCATCCTGGAGAGGGTTAAACTGGGTGGCTCCTTGTAGGCAAGGATTCTGAGGCTTCATCTGACATATTTTGGACTTGTTGTAAGGAGGGACCCCATCCTTGGAGAGGGATATCATGCTTGAGAGGGTGAAGACAGCACAGCAGGGGAAGGCCCTCTATGAGGTGGATTGATTCAGTGACTGGGGTAATCGGGATGGGTGTATTGGAGACAGTGCGATTGGCACAGGACAGAGCAGAGTTTAGGGCTGTTGTATGTAGGGTCACTATGAGTCTCAAATGACTGGACAGCACATAACAATATCGTAATATAAATCCACCAATTCTTCCTATGTCTTTCTTTGTTCATTTTCAAATTTTCAAAAGCAGCAAAGGAAACTGGAAGACCTATAAATTTAAAAAAAAAATAAGTTATTTTCTGAAGGTTATGTGAAGAAGATTAAATAGATAAAATAGAATGGTTTTTGTGTGGTGATATTATTCTGTAAGATATTATAAGGATAGATGCAGAGTATGGTGCATTTGTCAAAATCCATAGAATTTTAAAGAATAAAGACTGAATTGCATTTGCTAGTTTAAGTAAATTATATAAAAATTCTAGAATTTAAGATAATATGCAGATTATAACATAATAATTTAACCGAATTACAATTCATTTAATAACTTTAACAACTGGAGAAAAAATTCTTGATGTAAATAACTTTGGAAATGAGTGAAGATAGTGAAGTTAGGCAAAAGGGACTGTATATTGAGGACAATATATAGTACAGTAAATTTACTTCTTAATATAGACTATTACAAATTAACAACTTTTGAATCACTATCCACTCGAATAGCAATGGTTACTATAAATTAATTAACAGTAATATGGGGCACATTTCTCACCTTAGAATGAAAAATTATTCACAAGCAAGTGTCGTCGCTTAAAATGACTCATGGATACTGGATCAGAGTTACAGACAAACATCTTCACTACTAGAACAATTAAAAATATCATGACAAATGGAGGAAAAATTGAAGCTGTTAATTATTTTACTTACACCTAGAGTCAACACTCATAGTATCAGCCAACAAAAGATAAAAAGACATGCTGCGTCTGAAAAATCTGCTATCAAAGATTTCTCCAAAATGATAAAGAGCAAGATATCAGCTTAAAGACTAATGCACTTCTGATCCAAGTCATAGTATTTTTAATTGCTTCCTATGAATCTGAAAGTTAGATAATGAGTAAGGAGGACAGAAGAATCAATGTTTCTGAATTGTGGAGTTGAAGAAGAGTACTGAATATCCGATGAACTGCAGAAAGAACAGGCAAGTCTGTCTTGGAGGAAGTGTTAACGAGCTGTTCTTTAAGACAAGGATGAAACCCTCTTCAGAGGAAAACATCTTCTTTGGTAGCATGGGCATGCTAATCAGGAGGTGCTAGTCCTCAGAAAAAAGACATCATGTTGGTAAAGGTGGAGGGTCAGCAAAAGAAAGGAAGATCCTCAACAAGGTGGACTGACAGAGTAACTGTAACAATAGGTTCAAGCATATCAATGATTATGTGCATGATGCAAGATAGACGAAGGTGCAGGTTTGTTATTTTTATAGGGGAACTATAAGTTATCGTGTATTTCAAAACACCGAAAAACTCGTTTAAAATAAATATTAATGATTAGATTAAAAATTTAAAATGTTTTATACCATAGAGTTGGAACTGACCTGTAGTTGACCCTCTGACGGTCTTTCAGAGGCAGTTAATCACATGGGAGGAGATTGCTCATCTTTCTTCTGAGGAGCAGGTGGTGTCCTCGAACTGTGAGCCTTCAGGATTGCAGCACAGTTTCTTGCCACTAAACCAACAGAGTTGTATGTAAAACAAATTAAACTACACACATACTTTTTATTTCTCTGTCAGCAATTCGCTTACCTAGTTCCCAGATTTGGGTTTATAATATCAATTACAAAGAAAATGATTGCGGAGAAGAAAAAGGACTCAAAAGATGAGATCAGGGCATTTTATAGCACCAGAAAGTAAGGATACATTAAAACAACAACAAAACACACACACACACACACACACACTCACACACACTATAGTGAAAGAATGTTAAATAACCACAGGCATCAAATGAAATATCAAACAAAACAGTCAACTGAAATAAATAAAACTGGAATGTTTTGAGCAAGAAAATAAGGTATCATTAGTCTCTAATTCATAGTATAAAATAAATATCTTAAAGTCTGTGATTTCATAATTGATTGACTAAGCAAATTTATTTGAAAAAGCAAATCCCTTGTGCAGAAAAATCTTCAATTCTTTATGTAGCTATTCTGCCTCAAGCAGGTATAGTATAAATTTTTCCTCATTAAGCACGAGCTATGGAGAGTGAATTCTTTACAAATATGTGTAAAAATGTAAGAGAAAAAAGAACTTTACCAAATATTAACATGGAAAAATACTTTATCCAGATTTTTAAGGTTGAAATAAAAGCTGAATAGTTACAAACCTTTTAAGTGATACGATGATGAGAATGGCACTTTCCTTATGTGGTTCTCCTTCAACAAACCCATGACTCCAGTATAATCATGATAAATCCCAGTTGAAGAAGATTCTAATAAATTACTAACAAATACTTTCCAAAACGGTCAAGATCTTGCAGAAGAGGAAACTCTGAGAGAATGTTACAGTTGATAGAAAAGAAAAGAGACATCATGAGCAGCATCAGGTAATGTGACACTCTGGAGCACAAAGAGAGACCTGGATCCAAGTATGGATTTTAGAATAAGTTATGAACTCTAGTTAGCAAGACTGTAGCAGCACTGGTTTATTGTCAAGCATATAATAATAATGAAAAGATTTTATTAATAAGGAAAAAAATGAGAGGCAGGGATAGCTTATCTTTGTAACTTTTATCTTGTAAGCATTTCAAGTTTCAAACTTTGTTTAAAATTAAGCAATTTCTTTAGGTTTTTTAGGCCATTGTAGAAATCTCATTATGGTATGAAATCTCATTATGATATGAAATTTTGAGACATCAAAGCTGTGTTACCACCACCTTCAAGAGGAAGTGTTTTGTTCAGATTTGAACTATTACTTTTTTAATAATATAATTCCTTTCTCTGACATTTCATTTTAGGCTTGGTTCTGTAACAAACGCTTTGATTTTATTTTTTTCTTACGTACCTTAAGAAAGTATTTTCATGTAGGTTGTCGGCTTTTTTGTGTGTTTTGTTTTTTTTCAGTCAGTCACAAGAATACGGATTTTAACAGTGTTCATGAAGCATCTCATGACCAAATTTATAAAATACATACATTACGGGCCTAAAACTTGAATCCATATCTGCTTTTTTTCCTATAACTTACTAATAATTAAAGATTTTAAATGGAATTGCTGGATTTGTCCTGAAGTTCAAATGCACCAAAAGAACTGAGAGAAAAAGATTGTAAGTCTTCATTATAAGTTATAGCATTGGATACTGAAAGAGTCATAATGAGTTAGAACCCACTCAATGACAATGAAGTTTCAATAATAATTACATTCCTTGTATATGAAAATATCTGCTTTTTACAAAAGGAAAATAAATTTGAGGCTTATATCATCCTGCCTGTCTTTGTAAATGTGTCTTGATTAAATAATTCTAATAGTCCTGTTGGTGGTGTAGGTGTTAATAAATTTACTAAAACTTATCAGTTGTATGTATTATAAATCTTAGTTGTTTTAGAAACCACTTTTTAACATTATCTAATTTCAATTTGTTTCTTTTTCTCAATTACTGCCCAGTCTTCTAAATTGCTAATATTCTGAAATATTAGACCTTTCAAATACATAAACAAAAATTAAGAAAAAAATTTTTCTTGTGTTTCTTAATTCCTGTTTAAATGAATCAATCCTCTTAATTTTCAATTTTGCTTTTGTTAACAAAAAACTTTTAAACATTAAAACATCTTAATAATTTACCTATTGTTTAGGTTATTGTAAGCTGATTATGAAAAACGGAAGGCAACAATTGGCTCTCATGCTTTTGATGTGTTGCTAAGAGAGTCTATTTATTTTAAAGGGGCATATCATGTTTGGAATGATGAAAAGTCAGCGGAAGAGAAGAAGATTCTCAATGAGATAGATTGACAATTACTGTAACAGTGGGCCAAAATTTGTCAAAGATTACCAAAGTGTCACAAGATAAAACTGAGTTCAGGTCTGTTGCTGATAGAGTTACTATCGTACATCATAAGAAATGATGTAAAAGGGAGTCTGTGTTGATCAGGATGTACCAAAGGTGCCAAAGTAGAAAGATTGATAGTCTCTTCTCTTGTGACCCTCAGGTTTTTAAAACTGACCGGTTGTTCAAAGGTGCACAGTTCAAATCCACCAGATGCTCTGCTGGAGGAGGAGTAATCTCCTCCTGTGCCAGTCAGATATGACTTGATGGTACACAACAATAACAACAAAACAAAAACAAAATTTTTTTAAAAGGTATAGAAAAACTGACTGAAGGTTCAGTTATTAGTAAGCTCTTACTCTACAGGAATGGCAATAAGAGATAATTATATAAAAGTTAAGTGCTAAGTCATTAATTAAAAATTGTTGGTTAAAAATCACACAGCAATTGCCTATGAGAATACATTCCCATAAAGTTTATTGCCAAGAAAATCTGTTCTATTATATGGGATTGCTATGAGTCAGAATCAGCTCACTGTAAGGTCTCTAGCAGCAAAAAATATGAATAAACAACAAGAAAACTATTTGTTCTTGAGTCATTTATCTTACCTGATTATTGCAGTTAAGTGGCATTGATTATTTTACAGGTCTTATCAACTTTATATGAAACAAAAGGAAATGATGTCTCATTTTATGCTATCCTCACAGTCTTTACTATGTTTGATTTCCTTGTTTCAGCTATTATTAGTACATTTCAATGAAAGTTTATATATTTTTCTCTAATCCTCAACTTCACCAAGAAAAATAACCTTCTTTAGGGACTGATCCTTCCTGAAAACACATACAAACTGCATTCTGGAAATTCTTCTTCCATGATTGGGTTCTTCTTTATTTGGGGAGTCCTTGATGTATTTAATATTGTTCAAGAATACATTGATTCCTGATTCCTCTGTCTTACTACTCATTGTTATTCATCATGCAGTTTTCAAAAGCATATGAAATGTTTGAGCAATACATACCATGACTTTGATTAGGTATACCTTAGTTCTCTAGGGGTTACATATAAGTTTGTTTTGGTTTTAGCACTTTAAAGATGTCTTTTCCAATTTATGCACCCAACTCAATGTGTTATTTGATATCTTCCTTGTGGGTTCAATAAGCATTAATTTTGTTATTGTTTTCAAATGCAACTCATAAGTATATGTACAATAGCTCTGAGTTCTATTCTATTCTGAGCCCATCTCACTGACACCAACACACTTACCCACATTTTCCTAGCTATTGTGCCAATCCATTTCATCCAGAGTCTTTCTCTCTTGCTGTGTCTCTCAACTCTTCAAGCATTTTATCCTCTCCAAGGATAGGTCACTTCTGCCTAAAGTATGTAAGATGAAGTTTCAAAATCCTTGCCTCCAAGGAGCAAACTGGTTCTCCTTTTCCAGGCTAAATCTGTTTTTTTCTTTCAGCAGTCAATACTCTTCTCCAGCACCACAACTCAAAGATATCAATTCTTCTTCTGTCATCTTTGGTCAGTGTCAAGTTCACTGATGCATATTAAGTAACTGCAAAGACCATGGCCTGAATCAGGTGTACCTTAATCTCCAGACTGACATCGTTGTTCTTCAGCACTATTGAGATGTTGCTGACAGTATCTTTCCACAGAGCAATTTGTCTTTTTATTTCTGGACTGCTGGTGTTGATGGTGGAACTGAAATTGTTAACAACCTCAGTCTCTTTTCCATCTATCATGGTGCTGCCAATTGGCCCAGTAGTGAGATCTTTATCTTTTTATTGTTGAGCTTCAACACACTGAAGACTTCAGTTCTTCACATTCTGCAGCAAACACTTCCAGTATTTCTCAGTTTCTGCTAGCAAGGTTGTGTCATCTGCATAAAGCAGGCTGTTTATGAGTCGTCCGCCAATCCTGATGCCACATTCTTCCTCATAAATACCAGCCTCCTGAATGATCTCTTCCACCTATAGATTGAATAGATATGGAGACAGGATACATCCTTGACACAGTCCTTTCCTGATTTTGAACAATGCAGTGTTTCCTTAATCTGTTCTGACAACTGCTTCCTACTCCAAGTATAAGTTTCAAATAGGCACAATCAAGTGTTCTGAAATCCCCATTCTTCTCAAGGTTAGTCACAATTTGTTGTGATCCACACAGTCAAATACCTTTGTATAGTCAATAAAACACAGAAAAAACATTCCTCTGGTACTATGCTTTTAGCCAAGATCCATTTGACATTGGGTCACTGGTGCCATGGCCTCTTCTAAATACAGCTTCTATTTCTGGTAGTTCTAGATTTTTTGGTTTTTGGTGTTGTTTTTTTTAAAATATTATTCAGGATATTACTTGCACGTGATATCATGGATATTGTTAGATAATTTCCATACTATGTTGAAATACCGTTTTTTGGAATGGAAACATATGACTCTCGTCCAGTCCATTAGCCTGGTGGTTGTCCTGTAGATTTCTTGGCAAAATATGGTGAGCGTGTCCAGGAAAGCATCTCACTGTTGAGATATATAATTTGGTAGTCCATCAATTCCTGGTGTCTTGTTCTTTTCCAACTCCTTCAGAGAAGCTTGAACTTCCTCCTTCATCACCATAGTCTCTTGGATCATACTCTGTATTATGACATTCTTCTGTGTCTGTAAATTCTTTTTGGTACAAAGTCTCTGTATTCTCCTTCTATCTTCTTATAATTCTTTCTGGATTATTCATGATTCTACTGATGTTGTTATTATGTGCCATCAAGTCACCTTTTACTCATAATGACTTTATGTACAATAGCTCTGAACTCTGCCCTATCCTGAGCCAGTCTCCCTGATCTGACACGCCTAACTCCATTTCCTCAGTAACTGTGTCAATCCATTTTATATGGGTCTTTCACTCCTGTGCTGTTCCTCCACTCTCCAAAGCATAATGTCCTTCTCCAAGACTGGTCCCTCCTGGCCACTTGTCCAAAGTATGTGTGACAGTCTCAAAATTCTTAAGTATTGGAACTCAAGGTTTGAATTTGTTTTTCTGCTCTTTCAGCTTTAGAAATGCTGAGTTTTTTGGCCCTTTGGTGTTCTGACTCCAGCTCTTTCTACATTTCATTATAAAACTTCCCTTTGTCTTCCTGAGGGCGCTTTGAAATCTTCTATTTAGATCCTTAAATCCCTTAGCTTCCCGATTCCTTCCCTTTTGCTTCTCTAGTAAAATTAAATTCATGGTAGTTTCACCGTTATTTTCCAGAAAGATCCTTATTGGTCTAGCTATTATGATTTTTGTTTTCTTTGTGTTAAAACATATTCCATGCTGAAGGCTAAAGTCTCTGTGCTTCTTCAGTAATGCTTCAAGTAAATTTTGCCATGAGCAAAGTTGTATTATCTGCATTTGTATTGATTTTTTTCTTCCTATTCCAATGCTGAATACCCATATATTCTAGGGTTTTAAATATTATTTACTCAATATACAAATTAGATAAATATAATATGAAGTTATAACCATGGTATAAATTTTTCTTAATTTTAAGCCATACATTATTCCCCTATCCAATTCCATCCATAGACTGCTTCATAATTTGTGCATTAGTTTCCCATGAGCACAGTAAGTGTTCTGGCATTTCATTCTTTGCAATGTTATGTACAATTTGCTATGATACACAAATTTGAATACTTTTGCTCAGCCAATAAAACGTTGTTGTTCTTGTTATGTGCCATCGGGTTACCTGCGACGCATAGCCACCCTGTGTACAACAGCTTTAAACTCTGCTCTATCCTGTGCCAATCTTACTAACTCTGACACACCTACCCCCATTACCACAGTCACTGAATCAATCCATTTCATCGAGTATCTTCTTCTCTTGCACTGTCCCTCCACCTTCCCCAGCATGATGTCCCTCTCCAAGAACTGGTCCCTTCTTGGAACAAGGCCAAATTATGTCAGACAAAACATCAAAATCCTGCAGCCAAGGAGCAGCCTGGTCTCATCCTTTCTAGGATGAACCTGTTTGTTCTCATAAAAGTCCATGGTCAATTCAATACTCTTCTCCAACACCACAGCTCAAAGGTATCAATTCTCTTTCTATCATCCCTAGTCGTTGTCCAGCTTTCTGATATTAGATAGATCTTGGCTGAAAGGAGGGAGTATCAAAGGAATGTCTATGCATAGGTATTTGACTGTGTGGATCACAACAAATTGTGGCTGACTCTGAGAAGAATAGGAATCCCAGAACACTTAATTGCCCTTATGTGAAACTTATGCTTGCACCAGGAGGCAGTTGTCAGAACAGAGCAAGGAAACACTGCATGATTCAAAATTGAGATGCGTGTAAGCCAAGAATGCGTCTCCTACCTTTTCAATCTATATGAAGAAAGATTATTCAGAAAGCGGGACTCTGTGAGGAGAAGTATAGCATCAGGATTGGAGGAAGGAAGAATCAAACAACCTATATTAAGCAGATGACACAACATTGTTTGCTGAAACTAAGGAGGACCTGAAGTGCTTGCTAAAAAAAGGACTATTGCCTTTAATATTAATTGAAGCTCAACATCAAGAAAATAAAGATTGTCACCACTGGGTCTATTGGCAGCATCATGACAGATGGTGAGGAGATTGAGATTGTTAACAGCTTCCAGTTTTGGCTCCACAATCAACACTCTTGGAACCAGCATCCAGAAAATTAAAAGACAAAATGACTTGGAAAGTCTGCTGTCAGAGACCACTCCAAAGTACTGAAGAGCAACAACATCAGTCTGGTGACTAAGGTGTGCCTAATCCAGGCCATAGTCTTTGCAATTACTTGCTATACATCAGATAGTTGTTGATGAGTCTTCCTCCAATGTTGATGTCACAGTCCTCCTCATAAAGTCTTGCTTCCCAAATCATCTATCCTGCATATATAGTGAAAAAGTATGGATACAGGATGCATCCCAGATTAACTCTTTTCCTGATTTTAAACCATGCAGTGTATGCACTCTAGCTTTAGCAAGTCCTTAATCAATGCTGTCCTATATTTCTTCAAATTAACCAGCTGGGTGGGCTCAGGCAATTCTAAAGGTTTTTTCTCTGGGGACACTTAAATCATTTGTATACCATCAATTTTACAATTTATGGTAGAAGAAATGCCTCCAATTAGATATAATATCCATATTTTTATAACTAGCTGAGCTTTAGAAGGAATTCACAGGATATCAAGAGATAGAAAAGACATTTGGAAAGGTAAACTTGTGACACCATAGCATGCCAAAGCAGATTGTAAAGAAAATAAAAACAAGTCCATAAGAGCAAAATATAATACTGACTTTATATTATTTGAATGTAAAACCATGACAAAAATAGGTCTCATACATTGAATTCTAATGACTGAAGATTAGGCATATTGTGGGATGACAACAAGGTCATAATATACATGGAGAAATCAAAAGATCATTACAAAGGCAATCTATAAATAAAGAAAGAGAGAAAGAAAATAAAAGGTTAGAAAACACTTTAAATCTTGTCCTTAAATGTGGGAAGCTATTAGAAAAATAATAAGTTATGAAATAAGAGCCAAAGTGAAGACGTGAAAGAGTGGCTCCAGCAAGAAAAGCAAAATACTCAAATACCTAGAACTAAAAAATAAAATGGAAGGACATTTTCAGCATTTATCAAGCTCAAAAAACTTAAGAACAAATTCACAGTTCTAATTGCAATACTGAAGGATGCTATGGCCAAATAATGATAGAGGAAGTTAAGTATCAAAAGAAAATGAAAAGAATACACTAAGTCACTGTATCAAGAACTAGTCGACAGTGAACAATTACAAGGTGTTCTAGTGCCTCATCTATAAGGAATTGGGTTGCTAACTCAAAGGCCATATCACTAGCGGCTCTAAGGTAGAAAGATGGACAATCTTCTCTTGTGCAATTTGTAGTCACTGAAGTCTACTATAAATTGGTTCTGCCTCAGTGGTAAAAAGTGAGTGAGTGAACCATTTCAGGATAAAGCATATAATCAATAACTAGTGATATTGAATAAAGTTATTTAAGTTTCACTATAGGAATTGACATGAGGTGAGGGCAAATCTCTAGGGATTGATAGGTTGTCAATTATTTAGCAAAAAGATGCATCCCTGTATGTGTTAATTCTTTTATTTAAAGAAATTTGGAATACAGCTAACTGGCAAATTGACTGGAGAAGATCTGTATTTATTCCTATTAAAAAGACAGTTATGTAACAGAGATAAGACATTATATAATAATAATAT
>NW_006399886.1:2079365-2082973 GCF_000299155.1 Elephantulus edwardii | reverse complement strand
TTCCAAAGAGACCTTGAAACAAGGGATGTCACTGTTGATGTCAGACAGATCTTGACTGAAAGCATTGAATACTAGTAAGACGTTTACTTGTGTTATACTGACTATGCAAAGATATTTGACTGTTTGACCTAAAAAGAAATATGCCTAATTGCATTTACAATCCATTCTGCTAATATTAGTAGTGGAGTAGTTACCAAAAGACAGAAATTAAAATGTCTCAAATGTTTGATCTGATTTATCATTCCATTGACTCTCAGCTATGGCATACACAATATCCAGCTATGCCACAGCTGATGGTCTACAGGCTTCTGGCTTATCATTCCCTGATCTCTGCAACACTGGCCTGCATCACTCACAATCACATTTTCATGAGCTTATATAGGTCTCCAATGGGATGGGGCTTGATTCTTAACCTAATTCTCTTTAACGCCATAAATGCTTCATGACAAAATAAAAAGTCAATCAATGGCTAGGAATGCCATTTTGAACTATAATCTTTGGCATCACATTAATTGAGAAGAATTGGATTCCAGAACATTTGATTGTACTCATGAGGATCCTTCACATAGGTCTAGAAGCAATTCTTTGATAAGAACAAGGAAATTTTGCCTAGTTTGAAATCAGGTAAAGTGTTTTTAACAATTAGATCTTTTCCCCATATGTTTAGTAAATAATATGAAAAGGTGGAGTATCACTTTAAATAAGTTTTTGGCAGCAGATTTGTCTCCCATGTGTTTTGATTATGGATCAACATCTATATAATAAGATATAGATAGATAGATAGATAGATAGATAGATACATATAGATATAGACATAGATATAGATATATATGTGTAAATTGTGTCTTTACTCTGCTTTAAATAGTGTCTTTATAGTGGTCCAATAATAAAGCGTTGCTTTTTATTTTTTTATGTTGAGGTATAATTTATATTTAAGGCTATCTTCTGATCTTCATTAGTAGGTGCTCCAAATTCTCTTCATTTTTAGCAAGCAGGCTTCTATTATTTCCATATGCAAATTATTAATGGATCTTCCTCCATCCTAAATCTGTATTCTTCTTCATATAATCCAGTTTGATAAATTATTTACTCAGCTTACAGATTAGTAAAGTATAATGAAAGAATATCAACCTAATATATCGTTTTCTTTGTTTAAAATTACAGTTATAGAGAAGAAGGAAGCTGAAGTGGCACGTGGAGGCGACGGTCAGTAATATCCTTTGGATTGAAAAACAGAACAATTGGACTTGCAGCAAAGAATCAGCAAGTCACTCCTGCAAACAATACAGTATCCCACTTCAAGAGGTTCCGTGGACGAGTGTTCAGTGACCCCTTCGTTCAAACAGAGAAGGAAAACTTAAGTTATGACCTGGTCACCCTGATTAACCATGGCTTTGGGATACAGGTGACATACATGGGAGAGGAGCATCTGTTCAGCGTGGAGCAGGTAACAGCCATGCTGCTGACCAAGTTGAAAGAGATGGCAGAAAACAACCTCAAGAAGCCTGTGACGGACTGTGTCATTTCAGTGCCCTCCTTCTTCACGGACGCCGAGAGACGCTCGGTGCTGGACGCTGCCCAGATCGTCAGCCTCAACTGGCTCCGCCTGATGAACGACATGACCGCAGTTGCTGTGAACTACGGGATTTACAGGCCAGATCTTCCAGGCCTGGATGGTGACCCACGGATCGTGGTGTTTGTTGACATGGGACACTCTGCCTTTCAGGTGTCTGCCTGCGCCTTCAACAAGGGGAAGCTCAAGGTCCTGGGAACAGCTTTTGATCCTTTCTTAGGAGGGAAAAACTGATGAAAAGTTTGTGGAACATTTTTGTGCCGAATTTAAAGCCAAGTACAAGTTGGATGTCAAGTCCAAGAGCTGCGCCCTCTTCCGCCTGTCTCAGGAGTGTGAGAAGCTGAAAAAGCTCATGAGTTCCATCAGCACGGAGATACCCATGAGCATCGAGTGTTTGATGAACGACAGGGATGTGTCGGCGAAGATGAGCAGGTCACAGTTTGAAGAGCTCTGTGCTGACCTTCTGCAAAGGATAGACAGACCCCTTCATACACTGATGGAGCAAGCGAAGCTCAAAGTAGAGGACGTGAGTGCGGTTGAGATAGTTGGAGGCACCACTCGGATCCCTGCTGTGAAAGAAGCCATCACCAGATTCTTTCGGAAGGACATCAGCACCGTGCTTAATGCAGATGAAGCCGTGGCTGCCCCCCCCCCCCCGGGTGTGCACTGCAGTGTGCGATCCTTTCCCCAGTCTTAAAAGTGATAAGAGTTCTCCATCACAGATGTGATTCCCTTCTCAATCTCTCTGGTCTGGAACCATGACGTGGAAGATGCTGAAGGCGTTCACGAGGTATTCCCCTAGAACCACCCAGCGCCCTTCTCCAAAGTCCTCACTTTCTACAGAAAAGGGCCTTTCGAGCTGGAAGCTTTCTACTCTGACCCGCAGGGTGTACCATATCCAGAAGCAAAAATAGGCCGCTTTGTGGTCCAGAACGTTTCAGCACAGAAAGACGGAGAAAAGTCTAAAGTGAAAGTCAAAGTGCGTATCAACATGCACGGCATCTTCACCGTGTCCGCGGCCTCCATGGTGGAGAAAGTGCCCACCGAGGACAGCGGAGCGGCCTCTGTGGATGCCGACATGGAGAATGAAGGTCAGCACGTGGCTGAACACCCCGACTGCGATAACAATCCCCAGTCCGCGAGCAGTGTCGCTGGAGCACAGCCCCAGCTACAAACCGATGGGCACCAGCCTGCCCAGTCTTCCCCTCCACCTGAGCCTCCCTCAGAAGAGAACGCAGCCCCAGAGGTTGACAAAGCAAATGAAAAGAAAGTTGACCAGCCCCCAGAAGCCAAGAAACCGAAAATGAAGGTGGTGAATGTGGAGCTGCCTGTGGAAGCTAACTTAGTGTGGCAGCTGGGAAGGGACCTCCTGAACATGTACATAGAGACCGAGGGTAAGATGATGATGCAGGATAAATTGGAAAAAGAGCGAAACGATGCTAAAAATGCAGTGGAGGTGTACGTGTATGAATTCAGAGACAAGCTGTGTGGGGGGCCGTACGAGGCACTCCTAAGTGAGCTTCCTGAACCTTCTCACTGAGACGGAGAACTGGCTGTAGAGGAGGGGGGAGGACTAGCGTAAGCAAGCTTAAGTGGACAAGCTGCAGGAGCTTGAAAATTGGCACCCTGGTCAAGGTCCGCTATAAGGAAGCCAAGGAGTGGCCCAAAGCGTTTCAGGATCTGGGAGATGTTCTGCAGCATTTTGCCAAGTTTGCCGCCGACTTCCAGGGGGAAAGGATGAGCAGTACAGCCACATCGACGAGTCTGAGATGAAGAAGGTGGAGAGGTGTGTGAACGAGGCCATGGAATGGATGAACAATGTCATGAACGCACGGGCGAAGCAGAGCCTGCATCAGGACCCCGTGGTGCGCACTCATGACATCTATGACAAGATGAGGGAGGTGATCAACACGTGTGAGCCCATTGTCACACAGCCCACACCAAAAATTGAGTCACCCAAAATGGAGAGAACCCCCAACGGGCCGAACATGGCCAAGAATGCAGGTGGCGTGGAAAGCAAGGGCACGCTGGGCAC
>NW_006399886.1:2077385-2078705 GCF_000299155.1 Elephantulus edwardii | reverse complement strand
GGAAATTTCAGTGTATTCTGTGGGAAGACAGAAAGCCCTGTCTAGTCTCTACGACCCTACCAGGGAGGTGGCCGTGGTGACAGATGCCTGTGGAATTGTTGGTCCGTGCAGAGCTGTGCGTCGTTCCCATTGGTCCCTGAGGTGAAGTGCTGGTCCGGGAGGCGAGGTCGCCTCTGTCCATCCTGCATCTCGCTCTCCGTTGCAGCATGCGTGTGATGTCGATGTGACACGTCACTTCCAGTCCTGTGCAAGGGCTTTCTAAAATCACTTCTCACGATAGCATATGACCTTTGCTTTGCTGTTAACCATTCAGCGTGTAAAAGCAGACACCTGCGAAGTGTTAGCCGCATGCAGAACCGCAGACCCTGTAAATGTCTTGCTGCCCGGTTGGTCGTACATGGAGGTGTGAGCCCAGAGCTGGGTCGTCGGCACCTGCAGAATAAAGTTCATCTTCAGTGTCTTCTTTAAAAAAAATTACAGTTCTAATACACATATTATAATTTAGAAATAAAAAAGAGAAGTATGTGATATGGTAGTTACTTTTATCTCTTGTTGTTTGTTAATTATCTTCACTTTTGAAAAATTGCAAAATTCTTCCTGAACTCTATTTCAAACTCTGTTCATAGTATATTGAACTGAATGAAACATATATTGCTTAGTTTTGAAGAAATATTCTAAAATGTGCATATAGTTATTTTAGTACATAAAGCTGAATGGATTATGATGATATGAAATAGTCCTTGTCTAGAAATTACTAATTATCTTTTACCTCAAACATTTTAAAGGATTTCAATAATCTATAAAACTTAATTTAATAGACATTACTAATATTTGCATAACTTGACTTTATAATTAGATATCTTCACTGTCTTTGAGTCCATTTTCTTTACTGTTGGCTTTTCCTGATGATTCATTTTTAACAACATTTTTTATCATTATCTTGGCACCACATTAGAATAGAAGGTATGTAATTTCTACAACAATTTTCTAACCTTATTCTCATTAAAGAGACAAATCTCTCCATTAGGACCAATTTCTGAGAATTCAGACACCTGGTTTCTTCAAAAGAACCCTGGAGAATTGTTTCTAATCATCTTTTAGTATTCGCATAAAATGGAATATGATTTTTAAACTTTTTAAAATGACATTAGTATTATTCCTATTCATTGTTGAAACTTGATATGGTATTCTGAAGAAATGTAACTCTTATCTTCTTTTCTTACAGAATAAACAGCTGAATCTTGACACTGGAGGAAGTGTGATAGAAATATTATTTATCTGATAACAGTTAGAACTTACATTTATTTATATAAAATATTT
>NW_006399886.1:2074895-2077270 GCF_000299155.1 Elephantulus edwardii | reverse complement strand
ATATTTATTATTAATTTAACATTCATAAGAACAGTGTTGGAATACTTTTTAGGGTTGGATATGAGTAAGTAAAAAGTCAATGCCAATTTTCTGTTTTTAGGTGTAAAATTTAAAAGAAATCTATGCCTTATGTGAAGTTATTTAGCAAACAATGGAAACCATATTTCCTGAGATTCACTTAGAAATTCCACAATATTTTTTTAAAATTTGTAAATATTAGTATTAATGCATTTATTATTCATAGTTTCCTCATTTATGTCTTTAAACTTTCCTAGTGATTCTCAGAGGTCTTGAGTTTATATGATATCCCTCTTCTCATTGGAACACCAGACTTTAAATTAAAACTAACTCAATGTCCTCTACATTGATAACATTTTTGTTCTTTCATCTTCAACATATTTCTTAGCCTTTGAACCGAGAGTTAGATTCATCATTAATCTGTTCAGACTTTCAGAGACCTCTGAGTTGTGTGACATAAAGCTAAAGAGCAAACTTTAAGGCAAATAAACTTCCTGCTGCTTTGCTATGGTCATATTTTCTTTCAGCTGACGCTTCTATAGACCATTCATTTCCTGTAATGCTTACCACAATAGATTAATTAGTTGAAAGCTTCTGAATTTCTTTGATCTCTTCAAATAAATGGCATTAAGGATACTATTATAATAATTAGTACTATCTTCAACATATTATAATTACACAAAGGTTCAAATAAGAAAGAACTCACTCTTTTAAATGGAAGTAATTTGAATTCACTTCAAAATCTTTGTGAATATATTCACAATTACATCGGCTTTCCTCAGTAAAGGTCAATTTCAATTACAGGCATGAATATATTTATTCATCAGTTCAGAAAAAGCTACCAGATAGGTTAACCAGTAAACGACATTTTCTTTCTTGGAATATATAAATAAGTCTCTCATGTAAAGACCTGCTCACCCCATAATGATGGATTTTCTTGTCAGTTTTGTGCCTATATCATAGTCTTTTTTGTGAATTTGATGTATCTACATCATACTACTATTGAAGACTCATCTTTTTCCATGATGGCTGTCACATAGCTGGGCTCATTATTTCTGTGCAGTGAAATACTCATTTTGAAAATTCCCAATTAAAGTAAAGATATGTCATATTGCATATTGTATATTCATAAAGAATATAATTCACAGGCATTTTTCCTAAGACAGAGACATAATTTAATTATCAAGGTTGAAAATAATTTTGGAAACTCCAATCTTTAGTGTCATAGACTACGTACTAATGTAATGTTTTTTAGCATTTGAGACCCTATTAAGGAAAGTCTTCTTATATTTCCCAAGAAAAAGGAAATGGATGTGGAAAAAAAGGAGCTCTAGATACACAGTGATCAAAGCATTTGACTGCTAACCAAGTGGTCAGCAGTTGGAATCTACCAGCCTTTCCATGGAAGAAAGTGACTGTTTCTTTAAAGATCCCAGCCTTGGAAACTCCATAGGGCGGCTTTATGCTGTTCTTTATGGTCTCAGAATTGACTCAATAACAAAGAGTTTCATGGGGGGGGGGAACCCACATGTGAACTATCTATTTACTAAGTAATTACTCTTATTTACATAAAATATTTTTCTTATTCGTCTTATTATTTTATTTATTCCGAATCTACCATCAGCTTCTCTGGAGAAAGATGAGCAATCTCTACCCATACAATTTATAGGCTGGAATTTCAGTGGAAGGTCAACTATGGGTCAACTTTGAATTGATGACAATGAGAAAGACAGACATGTACATATGAAATAATGTGTGTTTTTTCTGTATACTGTATTCTGTTAAAGTACTTTTGAAATAATCACTTGAAAAATTGAATAGCTTCTTAATACTTCTTATATGAGACAATTAACTCAGTAATTGAGCTTTGACTAGAAAGATAATTTATTTTTCTGAAAAGTTATCCTTTAATTCTCTAGTCAATCCCTTACTGTTTAAACAAGTTGTTCTATCATCTCATCAAAATGTCTTAATATTTCCTTATTTTATCACAACAGACTTCATTTTTGTGATTTTTTTATTTATTTGTTTTATACTTGCATGGGCAAGGGGGTTAAAGAGCAAAATAGATAAGGAAAAATAGCTTCCTTTCTCTTTAATGTTGTTTTTGTGTGCTGTTGAGTCAGAATGAAACTTCAGCCTACCCTCCAGTGGGTTTTCAGAGATAGTAGATCTCACAAGAGGATAGCTCTCATCTTTCTCTCATGGAGCAGCTGATGAGTTCTAAAAATGTACCTTTATATCGGTAGTGCAATTCCTTACAACTAAGGTACCAGAGTTCCCTTTTGCTATGTTGTTGTTGTTGTTATGTGCCATCGAGTCGTTTCCGACTCATAGCGACCCTATGCACAACAGCT
>NW_006399886.1:2060446-2073500 GCF_000299155.1 Elephantulus edwardii | reverse complement strand
TCCTTCAAAGCAGCTTGAACTTCTTCCTTCATCACCATAGGCTCTTGCTCATATGTTATTTCTTTAAATTCCTCTGTATCTGCCAATTCCTTTCTATATGATTTAAAAGTTACTCAGACTTAAATTTAATTTTTTGAAAGTTGAGGGAGCTTGGTTGTTTCAAGAGTTAATATTTTAAATGCAGTGTTAGGAAAAAATACATAGTTTAATATCTATTTTTACTGAAAAGAATTATCTAGGCTATCAGTGATTGTAACGATCACATTTCAAAAAATCAAAAAACACCATAAAACCATGTGGGCATTATGACCTGTATCATCTATTTTGTAATGGAAGTATAATACTTTTATGCCAGCTACATTACACATATTAAGATCCTAATGATAGAGTAGCTAAGTTATTTTTGTCTTTGTTTTGTGCCATCAAGTTGCTTGTGACTCATAGTGACCCTATGTAAATTAGCCCTGAAATCTGCTCTGTCCTGAAACAGCTTTACTGTCTCTGATGCAGCTAACCTCATTACCCCAGTCATTTAGTATCAATCCATCTCATTGATCGTCTCCCTCTCTTTTTTTGTCCCTCCACCCTTCCAAACATAATGTCCCTCTCCAAGGACTAGACCCTCCTTGAAACATGCATGAAGTATGTTAGATGAAACCTCAGAATCTTTGCTTCCAAAGAGCAGCCAGGTTTCACCCTCTCTAGGACAAATTTGATTGTGCTCCTGGCAGTCCATGGTATATTCACTACTCTTCTCCAGCAAAGTACTTGACTGCTAATTGAAACTTCAGCCATTCAATCCCATCACATTCTCTATGGGGAAAAAATATGAGACAGACTAAGTCTGTAAATACTGCTGTTGTTATGTACCATTGAGTTGCCTGTAACTCATAGTTACCCTAAGAATCTCTGATACTGCCCTATTCTGAGCCAGCCACACTGTTGTCAACACATCTACCCCCATTTCCCCACTTATTGTGTCAGTATATCTCATCCAAGGCCTTCCTCTTCTGTGCTGTTACTCTACCCTTCTAAGCATGATGACCTTCTCCAAAGACTCTGCCTCACCACATGCCCAAATAATGTAAGACAAAGCTTCAAAATCCTGGTTCTAAGAAGCAGGCTGGTTTCACTGTCTCCAGGGCAGAATTTTTTGTTCTTTGGCAGTCTGTGGTACTTGGAAAAAAATCTACTGGTCATTCTACTTTGACCTATTGTGCCACTGTGAATCGGGCTAGACTTAATGGCAATGGGTTATATACTCATTAATATTTCATCAGAAATTAAAACATGAAAAGTCTTAGAAATCAAAGGAACAGCTTAATAATGACCATTGTAATAGACAAATGTGTTTACAAGATACAATGATAGGTGACTGAAAATATAATATGAGATGGGTGATGCTCCTGACTCATGACATGATATATGAGTGTTATGTACTGATTTCAGAACCAAGTTACAAAGAGAAATATGATGTTTTAGCACACAGGAGAATTTAAAAAAGTAGTCTCCAAACTTATTTTATTGGTGAGAAATCTAAAATCCTGAAAATTGTTTTAGTGGCACATTTGAGTAATAATATAGATAGAGGATACAGTAGGAAGAGACACATCATTTTTTGAGACACATCTTTTCTTTTTTTAAAAAAATTATCTCCATGTGTTAGTACTTGTACCAAATGCTTTACCTGTTCTATTTTACATAATCTTTCTGAAAATAAACTCTTACAGTTCTGAGAGTTGGAGCTTTAATCCCAATTTTACACATGGGAGAAAAAATGCAAATGAGATCAAATATATAATTTGCATTGCTTAAAATCTCTTCTTGTACAATTAATTGTCTCTGAAATCCCACCAGAGGGTCAGCTATGGGTTGGTTCTGAGTTGATGGTATACAACAACAACAACAACAAAAAACAAAAATACAAGGACCCTAGTTCGAATAATATTTGACCATCAAGAAAATAATAATTCTCACCAGTGGACCAACAGGCAACATCACAATATATGGATAGAAGTTTGAAGTTGTCAATAATTTTGTTTTACTTAGATCCACAATCAACACTCATGCTAAGTACAATTAAGAAATTAAATGATGTATTATATTGGAAAAATTGCTGTTAAAGATTTCTTCAAAGCACTAAAGTACAGGATATCACTTTATACTAAGGTGTGCCTGATTCAAGTCATGGTATTTTCAATTGCTTCATATTCATCTAGAAGTTGGACAGTAAATAAGAGAAAATGAAGAAGAACTGATAATTGTGAATTGTGGTATTGGCAAACAAAGATTATTGACTATCCCATGGATTGCCAAAAGAACAAATAAATGTGTTTTTGAGGAAGTACCAGAGGGTTCCTTAGAGGCAAAGATGGTAAAACTGTCATATTCTTTGGGCATTTGTGAGGAGTTGCAAATCCTTGGAAAATATAGTATGTTGGGGTAGGAAAAGGATAAGTGAAAGAGACTGAGATCCTCAACAAAATGGACTGGCACATCGACTAATAAATGGGCTTGAGAATGTCAGAAATTGTGAGGATGGTGAAAGATAGGGTCAAGATCACTATGAATTGTAGTCAATCTAGTGTGAAGAAATTGGCAAAAACAAGGCCCCAGGAATTGATGCATACCAATTGATATTTTTTAACAAACAGATGCTATTCTGGATACACTCCCCAAGATTTCTTGTGCCAAGAAATCTGGAGGTCAACCACCTAGTCAACTGACTGGAAGGAATTCATATTTGTCCTAATTCCAAAAAAAGGTGACGTGACAGAGTGTGTAAATTATCAAGCAATATAAATAATAAATTTATTAATTTTAGAAGAATATTCTTTTAAAGACACAGCAATCATTTGTCTATTTGCTGTACTAAACAACTTGGAGTTGCTGTCATGCTGAACATTATTCCATAGTCGTGGCAAATACCATAATGGTTACCCATTATATATGATGGTTGGATAAGCTTCCAGATTGATTCATGTTGGAAAGCAGGAGTGGTATACATTTCCTAAACTAGATGCCTCTGGAAACTTATAAAAGTACAGAAAAGATGTTAATTAAAGAACAAAGTTCAGGTCTTTTGTGCAAAGCTTATGCTGAGTCATATTCAACTCGACAACACTTCACCACTGCTAAATGAGATTAGTCTGGTTCTATCTGGAGGAACATTATTCCACTTTGCACATCACTCTTTGTCAATGTGCTGTATGAGGTAACCTGGGTTTGCTATGACGCTGAACCTCGTGCCACGCAGATATCAAATATCTTAATGGTTTCCCATTGTGAACAGTACTTGATGGAGCTACCAGTTGTAAAACAGGTTGGGAAGCAGGAGTCACTAGGCATCCACTTCCTAAACCACATGCCTCAGGAAACTGTAAACTTAGAGACACAACGATAGCTATGGAAAGGCATTAGGCTTTTTGTTCATAGAGTCGCTATGAGTCGACCTCAACTCGACAGCAGTCAACAACAGCAACGTCAATAATAGCACATGAAATCAACTGGAACAGCACATCAACAGTGAAGTGCAGGCTGGGTTTAGTAGAGGGCATGCATCAAGCCTGAAAGCAAAGAGTACCAGAGGAATATCTATCTGTGTTTCATTGACCACGCAAAAAAATTTGACCTTTTGGATCACAACAAACTATGGCTAACTCTGAGAAGAACAGGAATCACAGAACACCTGATCATAGTCATGTGAAAACTATACTTGGACCAGGAAGTAGTTGTTAGAACGGAGCAAGAAAATACAGAAAAGGAATTTGTCAGGAATGCAATCTATCTCCATACCTCTTCAATCTATTTGCAGAACAGATTATCTGGGAGGTTAGGCTCTATGAGGAGGAATGTGGTATCATAATTGGAAGCAGATTCATCAACAACCTGAGTTATGCAGATGATACAACCTTGCTTGCCGAAATTGAGGAGGACATGAGGCATTTGCTGTAGAAGGTCAAGGACTGCAGCCTTCATTAAGGATTAAAGTTCAACATTAAGAAAGTAATGATTCTCACCACTGGGCCAATTAGCAACATCATGATAGAGGATGAAGTGATTGAGATTGTTAACAGCTTCAGCTTTCTTGTCTCCACCATAACACTCTTAATTCTGTAGCCAGGTAATCAAAAGATGAATTGCATTAGGAAAATATGCTGTCAGGGACCTCTCAAGAATACTGAAGAGTAATAGTGTCAGTCTAGAGACTAAGGTGTACCTGATCTAGTCTATGGTCTTTGCCAGGCATCTGATAGCTGGACAATGACTAAGGATGATAAAAGAAGAATCAATGTCTTTGAGTTGTAGTGCTAAAGAAAAGTAATGAATATACCATGAACTCCTACAAGAACAAACATGTCTGTCCTGGAGAGGGAGAATCCAGGCTACACCATGGAAGCAAGGATTTTGAAGCTACATCTGACTTACTTTGAGCAAGTCACAAGAAGGACCCAGTCCTTGGAGTGGGACATCATGCTTGGAAAGGTAGAAGAACAGCACAAGAGAAGAAGACCCTGGATGAGATGGATTGACTCAGTGACTCGAGTACTGGGGTAGGTGTGTCAGAGACAATGAAATTTACTCAGGATAGAGCAGGGTTTAGAACTGTTGTACGTAGGGTCACTATGAGTTGGAGTCAACTGGCACATAACAACAATTACAACAACAACTGGTCAAATAAAATTACTGTCATCACCATTGAGTCAGAATTAGTTCATAGCTGACTTTCCATTGGATGTCCTAGTATGTAAATCATACAGGAAGAGATTGCTTATGTTTCTCCTGTAAGGAAATTGACAGATTTGAACTGCCAGAGAAGTTGTAGAAATACAACTCTCTAAACTATGCTAAGAGAAAGAAAACTAAAGAAAAACTAAAAAGAATTTCTTCCACTCTTCTGCAATCTCTCCCTGGAGACTGTCATGATGGTTCTTATTTGCTGCACTTTTGGTCTCATGCAGCTGATTGTTCTGAGAAGCCACCTTCTTCACAGATATAATTACTTGCTTTGTAAGCCTGTCTATTCTAAAGTTAAAAGGTAATTTTTGAAAGTGAGCTCAGTTCCAAGTTAAAAGTTCTATAGTCTGTGATACTTTGATGTTTTACTTGTTTTTAGCAGATAAATAAGCCTTGTATTTTTATTATTTTTAATTTTGTTCTTCATTTTACCCTACTCTGTCCAATTTCTGTTATAGTCTTCATAAGAGAGATCAGTACGGATAGTTGGGCCCCATCTAGTTGTTCTGGTGTCAGGTAGTAAATTACTTGTATATTAATAAATTTTATATATATTATTATTATATATAATTGATAAATTATACGTTTATTTGGTCTTTTGGATTAATAATTTCCTTTGGTCTTCCTTTAGTTTTCTTTATTCCTAATGTAAAGAAACCCTTAGTTATATATTTTATATGTCTCACATGTTTTAAAGATCTTAGACATTACTCATCAAAGTAAGAAGAAGAAAATTGTCTTTATGAACAAATGGTGAAGTTTTCACCTTTGACTATGATCCTAAGCCCTGAAGTCCAGTGACTCAGTCCCTCAAGGTATAAATGTGTTTGATTATGGTTAAGAATTTTTCATAACTTCATCCCCTAGGTGCCCTACATAGATAAATTTTCAGCACATACAAATACTTCATTGTTATGTGAAGTCAAGTAGACTGAGACTCATATTGACTCAATAACAATGGAGTTGAAACCTGCCCTATTCCGTGCTATCCTCACCATTTCCAATATACTTGATCTCATTGCTATAGTCACTTTGTCAATCAATCTCAAAGAGGTTCTTCTTCTCTCATGATAACTTTTTATCTTTACAAATATGATGCCCTTCTCAAAGGATTGTTAACTCCTAACAACATACCCAAATTGTGTCAAATGAAATTCCACCATTTTTGCTTCCAAGAAACATTGTAGTTTTATTTTCTCTCTAACAGGTCTGTTTGTTCTTTTGGCATGGGAAGGGATAGTCCACACACTTCTTCAACACCAAAGCTCAAATGCATTGATCTTTCTTTTGTTGTACTTTGTCGTTGTCCAACTTTCAGTTGTGTAGCAAGCAATTGAGAAGAATATGGCTTTGATGAGGCATGCCTTAGTCATTAAGCTGAGTTAATTGGTCATTTTTATCTGGAAAGATCCCTGACAAGTTGCATTTTTTTCCAATGCAACTTGTCTTTTGATTTCTTGACCAAGGGTGTTTATTGTGGATCCAAGCAAAATGAAATCATTGACAAAGTCAAGCTCTTTCCATTTGCATATTTTCTAATAGCCTAGTGATTATATTTTTGGGTTTTTTTTTTATGTTGAGATGGAATCCATATTGCTTGCTATAGTTCTTAATCTTCTGCAGCAAGTGCTTCAAGTTTCCCTCACTTTCAGCTAGCAGCCAGGAGATTAAGACAAATTGCATTGGGAAAGTCTGCTATCAAAGACCTCTCCAAAGCACTGAAGAGCAATGATGTCAGTCTGGAGACTAAAATGTGTCTTATACAGGCTATGGTCCTTGCAATTACTTGCTTGCATCAGAGAGCTAAACAATGACTAGGGATGATTAAGAGAATTAATGCCTTTGAGATATGGTGCTGGAGAAGAGTATTGAATATACCATGGACTGCTGCTCGAAGAACAAACGAGTTCATCCTAGGAGGGTGAAGCAAGGCTGCTCCTTGGAGGCAAGGATTCTGAAGCTTTGTCTGACATACCTTGGACAGATTGCAAGGCAGGATCAGTCCTTGGAGAGAGACATCATGCTTAAGAGGGAGAAGGGACAGCACAAGAAAGGAAGATCTTGAATGAAATGGATTGATTCAGTGACTGGGATAGGTGTATCAGAGCCAATAAGATTGGCATAGGATAGAGTAGGCTTTAATGCTGTCGTACATAAGTTCACTATGAGTTGCAAGCAACTCGATGGAACATAACAACAATAAGAATTCAAGAAGACAAAGTAAAATGTAATAAAATCTGGGCAAATATAATTAGAAAAACAAAAAAGAAGAAGATGCTTGGAATTTTCAAGTTGAATGAATTGAAAACAAATTCAAGGTGTAATATGCAATACTGAATGATTCTGTGAGCAGAATATTGAAAAAATCAGGAAACATGAAAAGAAGATGGAAGGCACAGAGAGTGTCACTGTACTGAAAGGAACTGGTTGACATTGAAACATTTTAGCAACTAACATAATCTAGAGGCAATAGTAATGAAGGAAGATGTTCAAGCATCACTGGAAGTATTAGCAAAAAATAAGCACCTAGAAATTTGTGGGATACTAATTGATATGTTTTATCAAACAGATACAGCCCTGGATGTATGTACTTACTAGTCTCTGCCAAGAAATTTTCAACATATCTGCCTATTCAATTGATTAGGAGAGATTTGTACTTTTTTTTATTCCTAGGAAAGGTGATTCAACATGGTGCAGAAATTATAACATATTATTAATATCACATGCAAAGGTAATCTTTCTAAAGATTATTTTAAAACTTATTGAAACATTGTATTCACGTGGAACTCCTAGAAATCCAAACTACATTCAGAAGAGGTCATTAAATGAGATATAATGTTGAATATACTATAATGCCAAATGTATCCTGATTGAGATCAGAGAATATCAGAAAGATATGTTGTATTGACTGTTTGGATAATCATGAAATATGGATAACATTGAGAAGAGTAAGAATTTCAAAATAATTTCTTTTACTCATATAAAACGTGTATA
This sequence comes from Elephantulus edwardii, assembly GCF_000299155.1. Taxonomy (NCBI): domain Eukaryota; kingdom Metazoa; phylum Chordata; class Mammalia; order Macroscelidea; family Macroscelididae; genus Elephantulus; species Elephantulus edwardii. The sequence goes on along the minus strand of NW_006399886.1, from coordinate 2,065,769 downwards.
TATACCAGGAAGCAGGTATCTGAACAGAGCAAGGGGACACTGCATAATTTAAAATCAAGAAAGATGTGTGTTGGGGTTATATCCTTTCTCCATATATATCCAATTTATTTGCTGAGAAGTTAGTTAAAGAAGGAGGTGTATATGAGGAAGAATGTGGCATTATGAATGGAGGAAGGCTCAACAACAGTCTATATTATGTAGATAACATGACTTTATTTGCAGAAAATGAGAAAGAATGGAAGCACTTACTGAAGAATGGACTGCATCTCAGTATCAAGAAAATATTTCTCACCACAGGACCAATAAACAACATCTTGATAAGCAGAGAAAAGTTTGAAATTGTCAAGGACTTAATTTTACATGGATACCCATAGTACCAGCAGCTGAGAAGACTGTTTCATTAGTCAAAAACTGTTAAACATCCATTTAAAGTGCTAAAGAACAAGGATATCAGTTTGAAGATTAAGATATTGCTGATCAAAGCTATAGTTTTTTACATCTGTTCATATGTGTAGGAAATTTGGACACTGAAAAGAAAAGACTAATGAAGAATTGATTCTTTTGAATTGAAGTGTTGTGAAAGAGTCTTGTATATACTATATTGTATATGCTGTCATCATTGTTGTTTACCATAGAGTCGGAACCGACTCATAGCTGTCCCTCTTGTGGGTTTTCAGAGGCAGTTAATTGCACATGAGGAGACTGCCCATCCTTCTTCTATGGTGGAGCTGGTGGCCTCGAACCGTGTGCCTTCGGGATTGCAGCACGGTTTCTTTCCACTAGGCCACCAGAGCTCCCTTTAGAGTTATTTGGATTGCCCAAAGAACAAATAAATCTGTTTTGGAGAAAGTGTAACCTGGTTACTCCTTAGAGGCAAGGAGAGTAAAACTTCCTATCATAAAGTTTTGACATGTATAAGGAAATATCAGTTGTTAGTGAAAGACATTATGCAAGGAAACTTAAAGGGTAACTGAAAAAGAGGAAGAACTCCATGAGATGGGTTTATACAATGGTTGCAACCATTGGTTTCAGTATAATTGAAATTGTGAGGATGTCACAGATAGGGCGGATTTTTAAATTGCTGTTAGAGTTACTATTAATTGTAGTTGACTTGAGAACACTGTACAATAATAATATTAATAACAGTATCTTATGGTATGAAAGAGTGTCATATGTGCAATTGAAAGGGAGGAGTCTTGTTTGAGGGAGCAGCTCCTATCCACATCTATAACACAAAACTGATTCCTATGAGATAAGAAATGTCTCCTCTGCACTCCCCTCAAATACTTCTACCAATTCTAATACCAGAATTCTTCCTGGGATTCTTCCTGCTCTGTTACTGCATACTCTAAATAATTAAAATGGACCCACAAAATTCACACACCATGCGCTGCAACCCTGAAGACACACAGTTCAAGGACACTTTCTTCTCTGTGGGAGAAGGATGGCCAATCTCCTCCTGAGCAATTAACTGTCTTTGAAAACCTGCCAGAGGATCAGCTGTGGGTTGGTTTGGACTCTAGGGTACACAACAATGACACTCAAGATTAGGAAGATTAGTGGGGAAGTTAACAATCTACCATTCAAATTAGAAACAGGAAACATCCTTGTGGCTTCAGGCCAGTGTTACAAAGCTCTCTAAGTTTCGCCAATTACAATGTCTCATCCCAAGTTATCTGGAAAGTTGGAAAAATGTTCCTGGTTGGGCTCATTAACCTAGCAGTCCCAGGTTAGCTCTGGTGTACTTCCTTCTCTACTTCTCCATTGGTGCTGCTTGTGATGTCTTGATCTCAGCCTTCTTCTATTTTGTATAGGGATCTCCGGCCCCAAAGATGTATATTGAATTGTCTTTTACTTCTTTATTGCTGATAGGGGGATTCCTATCTTTTGTTTCTTAACTTGTTCAATTTAATCCTGGCAGCATGAAAAGACAGATAAATTCCTCCAACAGCTTTCTACACACATTATTTACGTATTTCCATGCAAAAGTTGCTCATTCACATCATTAGTATAGCCCCTTATAGTCATATGACAATCTTCTTCTATGTGATTTACAGCCTCTGAAAACCCACTGGATGGGTCAGTTCCAACTCTTTGGCATATAACAACATCAACAAGAACAACATCTAGATACGTGGTCAAAACAAAACAATGTGGTAGAAAAGCTATTTTGCAAATTATCTCACTGTGCCATGTATGATATGCCTAATAAATAAGATATTGTTCTTTTCACAATTATTGTACCACTTTATAGTCCCACGTGCAGTATATGAGTGTTCCAATCTTTATAATCTTTCACCAGAATTTGTTGTTTTCTGATCATTGCTAGAGTGATATGATTATTATTATTATCTCATTATTGTTTTTATTTGCATATCAGACTAATGAGAGAGATCTGATCTAAGAACATATCCTGTGGCAAACTGTGATGCTAAACAAAAGGCAGGGCATCTCTGACAGTTTAAGATATGAATAGAAATGGCCTTCTTTGCAATTTATAGCCTTAGAAACCCAGTAGAGTTGGAACTATGAGTTGGAACTCACTCAAAGGTAGTGACTTATTTTGAATTAATGAATGGTGAATGTTCAATCTCTTTATGTATTTATTTGTTGGTAATCTAGTACCTTTGATCATAAGCATGTGGCCTTTGATTATTTTTAAACATTGGATTGCTTGTTTTCTCTTATTGTTGAATAGTCATATTAAATTTTAGAGATCAGCTTCTTATTTCCCCTACTCTGTAGACTCTCTCTCTCTCTCTCTCTCTTTCTGTACTTAATTTGGAATTTCTCCTTTAAGAAGTCTCTTGATGTACATGATATTTCAATGTTAGAAAATCACAGTTGTCCAGTTTATTTTCTGCTGTGAGGGCATTTTTAGTTATGTGTGATGGATTATGTCACAAATTGATGTTTTTGTTGAGTATCATTGAGTTGGAACATTGACTATTCTATTGATTGTCCAAGACCCAAGATATGTCTTAGAAAGAGTGAGGATGATCCTTGGAGGCAAGGATGGTAAAACTTTATCTCTTGCATTTTGGGCGTATTTCTAGGAAAGCCTATTCCGTGGAAGGATGTTCTGTTTGGAAAGGAAGAGGGACAACAGGAAGACCCTCAATCAAGTGGATTGACACAGTGACTTCAGCAATGGGCTAAAATATGTTGGAGATGATGAGAATGACAGGGTAGGATATGTTTCAGATCTATTTTTCATAGGGTCGCTATGAGTCATATTCTACTCATGGCTGTCATAAGTTCCTAAATTAATCATATTAAAGATAGTTTTGTGGTTATGGGAACAGTATCTTTGCTTTGTAAATCTGTAGTGCCCTGCTAACCCAAAGATGATACTTCTCTGTTAGTTGAACCCATTAGCAACTCCAGAGGAGAAAGAGAGGCAGTCTCCTTCCATGCAATTTACAGCCTCCAAAAACTTACTTGGGGGGTCAGCTATGAATCTATACCTACTTGAGAGCAATGAGTAAATGAGATGCATGCTTTTCATTTAAACATGGCTTTGCGAAAGAGAACTGTAAGCATATTACTCACAACAGTTATAGACTATTCTTTAATTATTCTGACCAGAAATATTGTCTTTCTATTAACAAATGACATATTTTGCTACAATAGTCACAGTTCACTAGAGAATCAATAATACAGAAAGAACTATGATTGATATAGAAAAAAATTGCTATACTGCTGAGCAAATTTCATTCTAAATTAAGAGAGATGGGGGAAAGTTTAGTCATCTCTAAAAGTCAATGAAAAATACTATGAATCACAAAAGTCTGATAAATAATCAATTATGGGAATGGTACAGAAACAGATACAATATTGAGAATGTGTGAGAAAGAGTAAAATGTGACTTCAAAGAGTTAACTCACATAACTTTGGGGGCTGACAATTCCAAAATATCTGACACAAGACAGTAGACTTGAAACAATAGATTTATTTTATAGTTTTAAGGCATAATTCCTTTGTCTGAAAAATCCAGTTTAACTGTTGCTTTTCTCTCTTAAGTCTTTCAGCTCAATGGATGTAGCATACCAATATTATCACACCTAATCTCCTTTGCTTAAAGTCTACTAATTGTAAATGTTGATTATGTTCAAAAGTACCTTCATTGTAAGAGCTCTTTAGTCTATTGATGGATCACAAATGTAAGCACTATTTTTAAGTCCATTCAATAAATAAAATGAATGATTTTACTTGCCAAGGGAAAGTTAATTAATGGATGGGAAGTATGAATCATCCTATATAAATCAGAGTTTTTATAGTGTCACACTTATTAAGAAATTATATAAGCTCTTAGTGTGTCAAAAATCCTTGAAAATTGGCTTTTATAGACATTGTGTTAGCCCCCACTGTGGGGCGCATGGTCTTCAACTAACTTCACTATGGACACATGGTCTTGCAAATCATAAAGAGTTGTGAGACCAATATAAGAGAAAATGCTTTCCCATACTGGGGCGGTGGGGGGGGAGGGACGGAGAGAGACTGTAAAGACACTGTAAGCGATGGTGGTCTGAAGAGAAAGTAAAGAGACTGTAGCACTCCTGTGAAGTAACTGTGGCAAACCTGTAGCCAGAGGAACTTTGGAGATGAAGCCACGGTAAAAGGTTTTGTTCCCTGATGGATAGAATATCTGACATGTAATTACTCTGAGATAAAGTACTGGACAATTCAGGAACCCAGAGGTTTATGTTTGCTGCTGAAATGAACCCAGACTGAGAAGCTATTTGAACTAATTGAGTGATTGTGCCTGTTAACCTACCTTGGAACTGCTGGACTAAACCTGGACTTATATTTTGTGATATTTTTTGCCTTCCCGACTCCTCAATCTATTTCTCTAATAAACCCCACAACTGTGAATCAAACTGCAATGAACATTGAACCAAATGATTGGTAGAAATAGATGTAGAAGCATGGAGAGTGTCATTTCTGACCATGTAGCTATTCACTGTAAATATATTTTATAAGAATCACAAACAGTGACTAGATGCATAGACATCACCTGATACTCTGCCCAGCAATCTGATTGATTACATCTGTGGAAAGAGTCACTGGAGAATCTCAATATCTACCAACTATTAAAACTAGGCCATGTACTTGTTTTGAAACAACAACTACTAATACGCATTTTCAAACTGAAGCTAAAGAAAATGAAACTATATCCACAGAAACCAATATTTGAACTTTAGTCTATCCCATCTGAATTTAAAAACCATCTCAGCAACAAGTTTGATGCTTTGAACACTACAACAAAGACCAGAAAAGCTATGAGAAAATATCAGGAATATTACCCAGAAAGAATGCAAAA
>NW_006399886.1:2052096-2058371 GCF_000299155.1 Elephantulus edwardii | reverse complement strand
AGCTGCTTTGAAGGAAATAGCAAAAAAATAAGGCCCCAGGAATAGATGGTATACCAATTGACATATTTCAGCTAACAGATGCTGCCCCGGATGTGCTCACCAAGTTGTGCCAAGAAATCTGGAGAACAACCACCTGGCCAAATGACTGGAAGACGCAGTGGTGATAAAGGAAGAAGTTCAAGCTACTCTGAAGAAACTGGGGAGAAAAGGCTCCAGAGATTGGTGGAATATCAATTAATATATTTCAATAAACAAATGGGGCCATTAATGTGCTTACTAGGTTGTGTCAAGAAATCTGGAGATCTACCAGGCCAACATATCTATACCTATTTCAAAAAAAGGTGATCCAACAGAGTGTGGAAATTATCAAACATTATCTTTAGTATCACACATAAGCAAAACCTTGCTGAAGATTACCCAAAAATGACTGGAACAATACATTAACAGAGAACTGCCAGATGTGCAAGTTAGGGTTAGAGGAGGCTCTGGAACTAGGGACACTGTTGTCAATGTCTGATGCATCTTGCCTAAAAGCAGAGTCAGTCAGGGAAATGTCCACCTGTGTTTCACTGAATAAGTAAAGGGATTTGACCGTGTGTGGATCACAACTAATTGTGACTAACCTTGAGAATGAGGGGACTCTCAGAACACCTGATTGTGCTCATATGAAACCTATTCATGGACCAGAAAGTAGTCCTCAGAACAGAACAAGAAAACAGTGAATGGGTTCAAAATGAAGAAAGGAGTGCATCCATGATGCATCTTTTCTCCATACTATAACAATCTATATGCAAGAACAGATCCTTCAGTAGGTTTGACTGTATGAGGAGAAAGTGGAATCAGCATTGGAGGAACACTCATCAACAACCTACACTGAGCAGATGACACAACCTTGCTTGTCAAAATTGGAGAGGAACTGAAATGTTTGCATCAGAAGGTCTAGGACTGCAGTTTTCAATATGAATTGAAACTCAGCACCAATAAGATAAAGATTTTCACTACTGGGCAAATTGGAAGCACCATGTTAGATGGAGAAGATAATGAGACTGCTAAAATTTTAGCTTGCTTTGCTCCATAATCCACACTATTGGCATCAGAAGTCAAGATATCAGAAGACAAATTTTATTAAAAAAATCTTCTGTCAAGGACCTCTCCAGAGTACTGAGAAACAGTGATATCAGTCTAGAGGCATCTGATCTAGGCCATGGTCTTTGCAATTACTTGCTACACATCAGAGAACTGGACAATGACTAAAAGTGATAAACGAAGAATCAATGCCTTTGAGTTGTGGTTTTGGATATACCATGGATTACCAAATTGGAGCTTGATATAGAGGCAGGGATTTTGATGGTCCATTTTACATACTTTGGATATGTTGCCAGGAGAGCCAGTCCTTAGAGAAAGACATTCAGTATAGAGGGACAGCGTAGGAGAGGGAGAACCTGGATGTGATTGACACAGTAACTGGAGTAATGGGGACCAGTGTGTCAGAAGCAGTGAGATTGACTCAGGATAGAGCATGGTTCAGAGTTATTGTTTGTAGGGTTGTATGAGTCACAGGTGATTTGATGGGACAAAACAATACTTATTATTGATAGCTAGAGTTTCTCTTCATAAAGTGTCTAGAAGTCAGACCTGACCACCCCTAAATTACACCTCCTCCTTTTCCAGCTCTACTTATATATTTCAAAGAATTTACAATTTCAATGCATACAAAGAAGAATTGATGGTTTTCTAATCTTCTCTATACCAACCTCTCCAGTTTGAAGCTGATAAATTAACAAGCCACTGTCTATCCAGTTGCATGTATTATCAAGCTGAGGTCTTCCTTGACAATTCCTCAGGCATTATCCTTACAATAGCTTCATTCATTTATCACAGAAATGTATTTCAAATGGCTATAATTTTAATTGTTTTAATTGCTAACAGACAGTGATAAAAATTTAATTATAACCATAATCTTATATTGTAGTAGATGGATATGTTGAAAGAATGACAATAAAAAAGTCAATAAAAAATGAATATGTAATGATTAGATAAATACCAGTTAGCAAAATAACTGAAGAATTTGTGAGAAGAGAATACTCACACAGATCTTGTGGTCTAGGAAGGCCTATTTTTAAGCTGAATCATCCAAAACATTGTCAGGTGATGTTGAGTTTAATTTAGAAATCTTTTTTCATATCTACTTGCTTCTTTCTACTTTATGAACAAATCAGTATGGCATTCCTAATAATGATGTTGGGTGTTTGGGGGTTTTTGGGGCTTTTTTTCCCCTCCCCAATAATTCATTATTGCATTTCCCCCTGCTCATCCATCCCCACCAATTCACTCTTTGAAAAGTAAAAGAAAAAATCTTTAATAATTACACAACCCCTCCCCGCAAGTGCACTCCACTATTGTGGTTTTTATGTGCTAGCACGTCAAATTCTACTCGTAACAACCATATAAACAATAGCTCTGCACCTTGTCTTATCCTGAGCCAAGCTCACAAGTTCTGAGCCACCTACACTTATGACCCCAGGCACTGTGTCAGTCCATCTCATCCAGGGTCTTCCTCTCCTGTACTGTCCCTCCACTCTTCCAATTATGATATCTTTCTCCAATGACTTGTCTCTCCTAACAATGTATCCAAAGTGTGTGAGACAGAGCTTCAAAATCCTTACCACCAGAGAGCAACTTGATTTTATCCTCTCCAGGACAGACCTGTTTGTTCTCTTGGCAGTCAATGGAATGTTCAGTATTCTTCTCCATTACCATAACTCAAAGTTATCAATTCTTTTTCTGTCATCCTTATTCATTGTCTGGCTCTCTGATTCATAGTAAGTACTTTTGAAGATCATGGCAAAGATGAGGCACATAGCCCAAACTGCTGAAGGTATTTGTTCAAGTTGCACAATTTACAACAGCTCCAGCTGCTGAGTCACAATCTTACTAAGGTCAAGCTTCCCGTGGGTAGCTTCCAGACAGTGGCTAAACATGACATATCTATCATCATAGACATGTTCCTGAGAGACCTGAGACTCTCCTGAAAGATAATTTTGATGCAAATTCTCTCTTTAGTCATAATGAATTTCAGGCTAAGATTCTCTCTTTCACACATACAAAGTTTAACCTGTGGGGTGGCCTGGTTGGTCCAAAGTCTATTTCCTCCACAGGCTTTCTCCAGTTCCTTCCTTCATGGTACCTCACATCTAATCTCATTTTGCCTACATAATCCCTGTTTGTCAAAGAGCCTGGATTAATATATCCTGGTTGAGATCTCCCTTTCATACTGTAAATACTGAACAAAAGGCAATTCATCGTCAACACATAGAAGTCTTCAGTTTTATTTCATTGTTCTTCAGAAGGACACAGCTCAACAAAGTCCTGCAGTTTGGGCCAGCGTCTGATATCGAGGGCATGCTCCTGTCTCTTACTTTTCTGTTCAGACTAACCTATCCTTTGTTCTTTGAAGTCACTGTGCTTTCACACAGCTGACGTAGATTTCTACGCATTTTTTCCTTTTCCCAGGAAAGCTCCTGCCACACATTCTGTATGGTTCTTTAATTCATACCTTCCTTGATTAGTATTCTCCCTAATCTGATTCTGATCCTTTATCTCATCCTTTCAACTTCTCCAAAGAACATTTACATATTCATTAATTTGATTACCTTTAAAGAAAGCATTTGTCTCAGTTTGAAATTATGCATTTATTGGCATGATTAATTGAGTAATACCTGTTTCCCCCACTGGGTGATAAGCTCACCTTTTAATCATCATTGTATCCCTAGCATTTAGTTCATGTTGAGCTTAAAAAAGGCAAAAACTAAACATGCATTAAAGAAAAGAATTAACAAATATTCCCTCTTTCCAGGAAATCAATATATCGTCTTTATTTTTTCTCAATGCTAAGTAATCATAAATGTTATCAATCTTTTATTACAAACTTTATATTGTGAGCATAGAATACAAAACTTCAAGTATGAAATCATAAAGGCATAAGTTAAATTCAAGGTTCATCAAGTGCTATTCTAATATAACAGGTACTGTTTTGAGGGAACCATAAACACTAACTCATTTAATTCTTGCAACTGTCCTAAGAAGAGTTGCTACAATTCTCTCCTACCTGAAGAAGACCCAGAGGCTTCTGGAGGATAAGTCAGTTACCAGTCATTACTACGTTAAAGAAATAAGGATCAAAACATCAATATATTTGACTCCACAGTACTATGTTGTTGTTGTTGTTGTTATTGTTGTTAAGTGCCATCGAGCCGCAGGGACTCATAGCGATCCTATGAAGCAAAGTCCTCAATGTTTGTGTGACTTTCACCCTCTCTCCAGGTTGACAGGGTTTCCAGAAACAAGCTATTACGGAAGCGGATGCAACTCCTGCTTCCAAGCTTGTTTTAATCGGGGAGCTCCACCCCACTCTCTGCATGCCATGGGTAACCAACCATTAATGTATTTGACACATCAGTGTCACAGTGTTCAGCCTCACAGCAACCACAAGTTACCACTGTATGGCAAGTGGACACACCGGGATTATACAACCTAGAGGAATGTTGCAACAAAACCAATGAAAGACAGGCCTGAGGGTTGTGGATTAAAAGTCACCCACTTCATCGCTTTCTGTCCACTTGGCCAACTGATCTTTCTCCATGTTGATGTTATTGTTGTTAAGTGTGGTTGAGTCGTAGGCGACACATAGCGACCCTATACTATACTACAATATTATACAATTTAAAAAATAAAATTGCTGTAAGTTCAATGGGACACAAATGACCACATGTGTTTCATAGTAGAACATGAATTTTTATGTGTAGTGTATTCTGGAGAGGGTGAAACCAGGCTGCTCCTTCAAGGCAAAGATTCTGAAGCTTCGTCTGAAAAATTTTGGACAAGTTGCAAAGGTGGGATCAGTACTTGGATAGGGACGTTATGTTTGGGAGGGTGGTGAGACAGCACAGGAGAGGAAGACCCTCAATAAGATGGTTTGATTCAGTGACTGGGGTAATGGGAGTAGATGTGTCAGAGACAATAAGATTGGAACAGGATGGAGCAGAGTTTAAGGCTGTTGCACACATGGTTGTTATGGGTCTCAGGCAATTCGATGGCACATAATAACAGCAGCAACAACACCACCAGTGTATTGCAGAGTGTGTTGGTGGATGGTGTAGTTGATGGTGTAGTGGTGTAAGGGGAAGACTTAAATCCCTAGTTCTCTGATAGACAAAGATAAGCCATCTTTTGTCTTTAAAATTTGCAGGCACAGAAACTGATGGAAGGTCACCATGTCAGTATTGACTGGTTGGCAGCTGGTTTCAGTAAGTTTAGGATTTTTTGGTAGTAGAAAACTAGACATTCATTTGAGGTATCTCAAAATGGATTTTAAGCAACAAATGTTTAGTTAGTTAGTAGCAGCTGCTTCTGTTAGTATTTAAGCCATTAGAGACCCCACTGGTTTATAAACACCTTGGAGCTATTTTGCATCTTCCAATTATTCTCCCAGATACTAAGGGGATATAAAATCACTTTTGCTTTTGCATAAATCATTGAAAAACATCGTATCTAATAAATGACTGTGAATTCTGACACACACCAAAGTTACACATTGCTGCTCTTTAAGAATCAGGCCAAGTATTGCTGTTATTTTCAAGCTCGCTCTAAACCCTAACACAGCAAAGACTCTGCTATGTGATATGTACAGAATCTTGCGTATAATTCTGATCTCACTTTTGACACATTTTATTAGTGTTTTCAGTTAACTTGGCTATTTTACTATAAATTATGTATTACCTGAGATGTATAACAGTGTCTTAATACGAATATATTTATAGAGATTTCAATTAAGCAAAGTGCTTTGCTAACAATTTTATGTGAAAAACTAATGTCACTAATAAAACATACATATGAGGTATTATTATATCACATTGATAATGTTAAATAAAATGGGTAGTAAGCTAGGAAAAATGTGATTCCAAGTTTGTCCAATATATTGTTCATTTTCTCATTCACTTAAAATTGAAGATCGTTGTGCCTTTAAATTAGCTGAACATTCCTGGTACATAGTAAACTGTTCAGGGATATCTTTCTTTCTCTTTATTTCTATTCATCTTCCTATCTACCTCAAGCTTCTCCCCACCCCTTATGTATGTGTCTCTTACTCTCTATCTCCTTTTTCCCTCTGTGACATACACACACACACGTATACATGCATAGGAGGGAGGGAGGGAGGAGGAAGAGAGATTTTTAATTCTTTTCCCCCTGGAGCAGAGTTGTAATTTCATACTTAG
>NW_006399886.1:2039897-2049940 GCF_000299155.1 Elephantulus edwardii | reverse complement strand
CACTGAGCTAGTGGGCAACACCATGATGGTTATAGAAGAGATTGAGTTTATTAACAATTTCACTTGCTTGTTTCCACAATACACACTCTTGGCACCAACAGTTAGGAGATAAAAAATGAATTGCATTGGGAAGTCTGCTGTCAGGGACTTCTCTGAAATACTAATGTCAAGATGTAAGTTTAGAGACTAAGGTGCACCTGATCCTGGCGATGGTCTTCACAGTTACTTGCTATGCATCAAAGAGCTAAAGAATGATTAAGAAAGACAGAAGAAGCATTGATGTGGTCGTGCTGGAAAAGAGTACTGAACATACCATGGACTACCAGGAGAACAAATAGATCTGTATTGGAGAGTTTCTCTTTGGAGGCAAGGATTTTGAAGCTCTGTCGCAAATACATTAGGCCTGTGGCCAGGAGGGACCATTCCTCAGAGAAGGATATCATGCTTGAATAGGTGGAGGGACAGCACAGGAGAGGAAGATGCTGGATAAGATGGCTTAACACGGTTACTGGGGCAATAGGGAAGATGTGTTGGAGTCAGTGAGACTGGCTCAAGATAGTGCAGGGTTCAGAGCTGTTGTGCATAAGGTTGCTATGAGTTGCCAGTAATTCGATGGAACATAACAATATCATGTTCCTTATACTAATATAACTGCATAAATCAATATTTTATTGCAGAAAGAATTTCTCACCAATGCCTTTTATAAATGACATAGGGCATGTAAATTTCAAGCTATTTTTTGCATCTTTTATGTATTAGTGATCTGATTCTAAAATGGACTATTTCAGCAAGAGGAAGATTTCTTTGTTCTCATAAATTTTATTTCTTTTAATTTTGTTTAACAGTCTCCAATATTTTTCATGTACATTCCTAAGCATATAATTTGTTACCTAAGAGTTCAAATGAGTCCTGTGGTTGGTTACATATCTAATTTTTATATATAGGTATGTATGTTTCTTTGAAAACCATCTTCCCCTTCTCAGTAACAGCCTAAAGGCTGATGGTCCAGACTGCTGAAACATAAAAGAGCAATAAAAAATTTCCTTTGAAGGAACTTGTATCAGAAAGCGTTATAATACAATTCAATCAGTGTAGGAGCAAATGACATAGTAGACCAGCATGTCAAGACATATGGTAATGACATACACAGAGCCACTCCTGTGTGAAGGTCTGGTACCCACCTCTGACAGAGATATTTATAGAAACCATGCCACCAGGAGATAGACACTGAATCAAACAATTCTGCATGATTTGAGGATTAGGGTGTGTGTGTGAGTGTGTGTGTGTGTGTGTGTGTGTGTGTGTGTGTGTGTGTGTGTGTGACACTATTTTAGGACAGTATATTTTCTGGAAAATTAATAGCTATAAAGAAATAATAGGTGGCAAGCTCATTTGGCTATTTGAGAGGCCAATAGACATAGGAGAAAGGTTTGTGTAGGATCCTCGTATGTCTTGTATTATTATTTTTTTATTTTGTTTTGACAGTATAAATGCTTTAAATACCAGTTAGGTTGAGTGTTGCCTGAACTTCTGACATATGTCTGTGTACACCTGACATTAGCAGGGATGGGCAATTGTACAGCATATTTATGAAAGTTGTCTGAAATCTTGTCACTTTAGAAAGTTTAAGGGAGAGGTCAGCAGCATTTTCAACTGCCTAGTACTGAAAACTGTTCACAGGATGGGTAACTAGAGAGCCTTTCATATTTTGCAGCAATCATGAATCTCATTCTTTAAAGGTTAAGGGGACACAGTATGAAAATAGAAATACATGCGTCAAGTAAAAACAATGTAGGATAATATAGACAGTGTGCTTTTTATGTATCAAGCATATATTTAAATTCCATGCAACTGCAAACTTTCTGTTGACCTGTCAGATCATTCTAGAAAGAAATTGTTCAAAGATAAAATGTCAAGAGATGATGATCTAATGCTAGCAATGGTAGTGACCCAGGAAGAACCAAATATGTTGTCCGTACTCTTTAGGTGCTTCTATAATCCAGTTTAAAACAACAGCAACCAAACCAAACCAAACCAAACCAAACCAAAAAACCAAACAAAAACACAAAACACCAAACAAACAATTACTTCAATTCTTCAAATAGGATAACATAGTGTCTCCTTTCATTTCCTATGATCAGCAAATAAATAAAACTCCATAGTGATGCACCATCGTGCATTTTCATAAAAATGACCCTAAGAATAGCCAGAGTCCTCATTTGTGAGAAAGAAAAAATGAGAGTCAGAGGCTTAAAGTGACTCATCCAAGGTAATCACATCATCTGGTTTTTAGAGATAAGAGAGAATCAGGCCTTTTTGGTTTCTTTTTTAGCTTTATTAAATCAAACTTCAAAACTTTTTCTATTAAAACCTGTCAAAGAGAAAAGACATTTTAGTGATTTAAGAATCTAAGAATTTTTGAGATAAAAAAAATTGAGATCAAAACTCTCTACTTAAGTTTCTTAATTTCAGAAAAGAATGAAATTAATCCCTTTGAGACAGAATATATTCAAGGAAAACATGTATATAAGAATTTGATATACCCGGACTAGCCTGTTTCAGCATTATGTAAAAAAAATAGCATGGGTTTCTTTCTTTTTCATTTTCTTATTACATATATTGCTGTTGTTAGGTGCCATCAAGTCAAGTATGACTGACTCATAGCAACCCCATGAATAAAATATCTGAACCCTGCTCTATCCCGTGCCATCATCATACTTCCTTACACACAAGAGCCCATTGTAGCAGTCACCATGTTAATCCCCCTAATTGACTGTCTTCCTTTCCTTTGCCAACCCTCCACCCTTCCCAGTATAATAACCTTCTCCAAGGAATAACCCTTCCTAGCAACATGCCCACAGTATGTGAGGCTAAGCCTCATCATTCTTTCCTCCAAAGCACGCTGTGGCTGCACCTTCTCCAAGACACATCTGTTTATTCTTTGGCAGTTCATGAGATGTTCAGTGCTCTTCTCCAACATCACTGCTTGAAGGCTTTTTAAAATTATTTTTCTGTCATCTTATTCATTGTCCAGTTTTCATACTTATAGTAAATAACCAAAAACACCATGGCCTGAATCAGACACACCTTAGTCTTCAAACTAAGATCACTATTCGTCTATAATTTGGAGAGGTCTCTAACTCCAGATTTTCCTGGGGGAATAGATCTCCTTATTTCCTGACTGCTGGTACCAAGGGTGTTAATTGTGGATCAAATTAAGATGAAGCTGTTGACACTTTCAATCTCCTCTCCATCCATCATAAAGCTGCCTATTGGTTCTTAAACAAAAGCTTCAATCCCACCTCACTTTAAGGAAATAAGATTGTGTCATTTGCATAACTCAGGTTATTGATGAGCCTCTCTTCAATCCTGATGCCTCACGCCTCTTCATAGAGTCCAGCTTCTTGGATAATTGGCTCCTGTTCATATGGTAACTCCTGAAATTTTTCAGGGTCAATCAATTACTGAAATTTTTCAGGGTCAGTTAATTCTTTCTGGTACAGTAATTCTGTGTTTCCCCCTCCATCTTCGTTTGATGCTTTCTGGGATATTCCATATACTTGAAAGACAGGTGTAAACCATTTGAACATTTTTTAAACTTTGTTAGCAATTAAGTGTAAGCTGATTGGCTATTTCAGATTTTGTTAACAGTCTGCTGTGGGCTGGATTCTTCTTTTTTTAAGGAATCAGGACCTGGTGGGCAGGCCTGTATAATTAAAAGTTGTTTGGGTCCTGCTTAAGAGTCTCCAGTTTAGATCCTCCTGTTTGAAGCAATTGGATAATGGTGGGAACTGTGTTTGTGGAGAACGTTGTTTAAGCAGCACAACACTTGTCTGTCAGTTTGCTGTATTGAGATAACTTGGGGTTTCTGTGTTACTGAAATCTGTGCCACTGGTATGTCAAATGGCATAAGAGTTACCCATGGTGCACAGGTTTTGGTGGAGCTCCCTGATTAAGAAAGACTAGGAAGTTATGTACACATGTGCAAAAATAAAGGCAGAAATCTGAATAGAGAAGTGAAGTGGTTAATGATGTAACGATTTTGTTGTTGTTGGGTGTCATTAGTCAGAACTGACTCATAGCTGAACCACCAGTGAGTTTCCAGAGGCAGTAAATCACATGAGTGGGGACCACTCATTTTCTGTCAAAGAGTAGCTGGAGGATTTGAACCATGTGCCTTTGAGAGTGCAGAACAGATTCTTACCACCAGGCCACTAAATATCTTATTTAACTATATCCTATGTCTTATATCTTATATCTGAAAAGATTTTAAAGGGCAGCTCAGGAGGGAAAAACAATACTGTAATGGGATGTGCAGAGAGTTGGAATTGGAAAATAAAAAGAGAACTTGCTCTGCATTTCTCAAGTTGAGAGAACTGGAAAACAAATTTAAGTTTTGTGTTGCAATATTGAAGGATGCTATGATCGATATATTGAATGACTCAGAAATCATGAAAAGAAGACGGAGAGGATACACAGAGTCACTATACCAGAAAAACTGATTGATAGTGAAAAATTTCAGGAAGTACTGCAGAGGGTCAAGGACTGCAGCCTTCAATATGGACTGAGGCTCAATGTCAAAAAGACAAAAATTATCACCACTGGACCAATCGGTAGCATCAAGATGGATGGCAAAGAGATTGAGATTGTTCACAGCTTCAGTTTGCTCAGCTCCACGGTCAACACTCTTGGCACCAGTAGCCAGGAAATAAAAAAATGTATTGCGATGGGAAAGCCTGCTGTTAGGGACCTCTCCAAAATGCTGAAGAGCAACAGTGTCTCTCTGGAGACTAAGGTGCGCCTGATACAGGCCATGGTTTTTGCAATCACTTGTTATGCATCAGAGAGATGGACAATGACTAGGGAGGATAGAAGGAGAATTGATGCCTTTGAGCTGTGGTGCTGGAGAAGAGCATTGAATGTACCATGGACTGCCAAGAAAACAAACAGATTCATCTTAGAGAGGGTTAAACCAGGCTACTCCTTGGAGGCAAGGATTCTGGGGCTTCATCTGACATACTTTGGACATGTTGTAAGGAGAGACAGGTCTTTAGAGAGGGACATCATGCTGGGTCGAGTGGAGGGACAGCGCAGGAGAGGAAGACCCTCTATCAGGTAGATTGATTCAGTGACTGGGGTACTCGGGATGGGTGTGTCAGAGGCAATGAGATTGGCACAGGATAGAGCACAGTTTAGGGCTGTTGTACATGGGGTTGCTATGAGTCGCAAATGACTTGACGGCACATAACAACAACAACAACCATATGAAATGGAGCCAATGGTAGAACAAGGAAGTAGCAGCTGCTTTGAATGCATTGGGAGGAAAAAGGCCCCAGAAATCTATGGGATACCAGTTGACTTGTTTCAGTTAATAGATGTAGCCTTGGATATGCTCACCAGTCTATGCCAGGAAATTTGGAGAACAGCTATCTTGCCAACAGATTGCAAGAGGTCCATATTTTTTTTTCCATTCCCAAGAAAGGTGATCCAACAGAATATAGAAACTATCGGACAATATTAATGTCGCATGCAAGCAAAATACTACTGATGAGCATTCAAAAACGGCTAGAAAAATACATAGATAGGGAAATTCCAGAAGTTCAAGCAGGATTTAGAAGAAGCCATGTTACCAGTGATATCATAGCTGATGCTAGAAAAACCATGTCTGAACATAAGGAATGCCACAAAAATGCCTATTTGTGCTTTATTGACTATGCAAGGGCATTTAACTCTGTGGACTATAACAAGTTGTGGCTGACATTGAGAAGAATGGGATTCACAGAGCACTTAATTGTATTCATGTGGAACCTATACCTGGACCAGGAGGCTGTTATGCAACAGAGCAGGGGAAGACTGTATGGCTTAAAATTGTGAAGAAAGTGTGTCAATTATATTCTCCCTCCATACCTATTCACTCTGTATGCTAAGCAAATTATTTGAGTAATGGAACTCTTTGAAAAGTAGTATGGCATCAGAATTGGAAGGAGACTCATCAATAACCTGTGTTATGAAGATGACCCAACCTTGTTGCTGAAAGTAAAGAGGATTTGAGGCACTTGTTGCAGAAGATAAAGGAATGATCTTCGGTATGGGTTACATCTCCATGTCAAGAAAACAGATTCTTACCATTGGATCCAAAGGCAATGTCATGAAGGATGGAGAAGAGCTTGAAACTGTCAACGGCTTTATCTTGATTTGATCCACAGTTAACACCCATGGCAGCAGTAGTCAGGAAATAAGGAGATATATTCTCCTAGGAAAATCTGCAGTTAGGGATCTCTCCAAATCATTGAGGAGTAATGATGTCAGTTTGAAGACTAAGGTGTGTCTGATTCAGGCCATAGTCTTTCCAGTTATTTGCTATGCATCTGAGAACTGGACAAAGAATAAGGATGACAGAATAAGAATAGACACCTTTAAGCTATGGTGAAGAAGTGTTGAAGAAGAGCACTGAGCTTCTCATGAATGGCAAATAGAACAAACAGATGTGCCTTGGAGAAGGTGCAGCCACAGTTTTCTTTGGAGATAAGAATTACAAGGCTTTACCTCCATACTTTGGGCATATTGCTAAGAGGAGTTATTTTTTGGAGAAGGGCAAAATGTTGGGAAGGGTGAGAAGGTTTGCAAAGGAAGAGAAGACCCTCAATCAAGTGGAATGACATGGTGACTGGTACAAAGGGCTCTTGTATGTCAGGGAGTTTGAGGATTGAACAGGATAGAACTGAGTTCAGATATTTTGTTCATAGGGTCTCTATGAGTTGTACTCAACTCAATGGCACCTAAAAACAACAACATATCTTATATATTCCTATATCCTATATAATTATAACTGTGTAATGTTGGCTTTATTTATTTCTGTGGATAATACTTATAGTATAACAGAGCAAAAGAGCCCTAGAAGTATAATGGGTAAGATCTCAGTTTCTAACCAGAAAGCCGGTGGTTTGAATCCACCAAGGAGCTCCAAAGGAGACAATGTCTGCCAGACTGTTCTTATAGAATTGTTCATTTCTCTGTACAATTTCACTCTGTCCTATATAGTCACTGTGTTTGGAATTTCCTCAACAATAGACAGCAGCAGAAAACAGCAAGAACTTTGATTCCCCCACTCTTTATGAAATATCCATACTATTTTTCATTTAAATTCTAAGATAAAAGCACAAATTCCCCTTTGATTTATTTGGTATGAAATAGATCTACATAAAGGTGAGCTAATGTTTTATTCTTACCAATCTTCTCTTGAAGGATGTAAAAAATAAAGAAAGAATGTGAATTCAGATATGCATATCAGACTATAAAAATATACTATTATTTATAGAGGACTAGAATATAGATAAATTATTAATCTAGTTCCTGTCTCAAGAGATTCTACATTTCTCTTTGAGGGATGGCACTCTCAAGGTCAAGGTCACAGGCAAAGCAACATGGGAAAAATTCCTTTGCAGCTGCTTGTTCTTAGTAGACATGTAGAAAATACACAGATGACTTCAATTTGTAATGCCATTACTCACTCTCCTCCTGACATTGTCCTAGCACACACATATGCCATGAGCAAGACAAGAGCTATATTCCCACATGCCTGATATTTGAACTACAATATGTCACAGCAGCTTTGGAGAAGAAGGTGTTGGCTGATAGATGGTGTACCTTTGCTTTATGTAAAGATGAGTAGGTCTTCACCAAAGTTTTCCCAAGTTGGTTCAAACTTCATGCCTTTATTAGCATTATTTTTAAGGAAACTCTATCAAAACTATGTGTGATAAAAAATACTATAACTTTTATAAAAGAGACTTGGCTGAATCCATTCATCATATGGGCCACCTGACAATGATAAGTTATAATAATTTTTACTGGATAAAACGTGTCTATTCACACACACACAAAACAAATATTGAGGATTTGTGGAAATTATCTGGGAAAATGTAAGGGAGAATTTAGATCCGATACATCAAGTTGTAGTTTATATAGCTACAGTTACAGATTACAAAATGAAGTGTCCTATTGTTCTACCCATTTTCTCCAGAGTAATACAAAGTTTTGCTGAATGGTGGAAATAGTTTTTTCTCCCGCTTCAGCACCGTGATCCTCTAGATATCTTTTATTCAACCTACACCAGATTTTTGTTAATATAATTTAAATTTAGGCATGTTGTCCCAGAAAAACATTCAAAATTAAGCTTTTATGGGAGTAGAACTTTTACTACACATTTTTAATTATAGAATATCTATGTATATTTCTTGCTCCTTTTCCTGTAAACTTTACTGTAATGTACCTCAAATTAAATTTATTTTAAAAGGGGCAAATCAATAAAGTATATCTAGTTTGAGTATCTAGTTCTATGATTATTGACAAGTCATGTAGGTGATAGTGTGTTTCACAATTGCTTGAAAATGGAATTTATTTAGTTCTAAATACTAGCATATATTGAGCATACGATGAAGATCTGACTGCTTCTTGGTCATGAGCTGTGCTGCCAAGCCAAAGACACAGGATTCAAATCACATGGTTACTCTACGGGAGGAAGATGGACAATCTCCTCTTACATGGGTACTCTCTTTTTAGAAGGAAAAGAAATCTTTATCAAGTGTCGGATATTTAACTCTGTTTCACAAAAAGAGACATTAGCTTGGCTGAGTCATGATTATCAATAGATTTAAAGTTATGTAATGATAAAATATGGCAGTTATTTAAAAATTTATTATCTTCCCATGATATGATCTGATTGGGTACCTCCATTAATTCTAAAGGATTTAAGGTGCAACATAGCAATCTCATTTTTTTCAGAGCGTCTATCTAAGGAGATTTTCCCTAGAGTGTGGCCTGCATAACTTTTTGTCTTATAAATGTCATAAGAAGAGGAAAACTAGTGAAGAGAGAAGTCCTGGGTGCAGCAAGCAGAGCACATTCTTTTGATCTGAGATACTTGCGTTGAGCACCTCCTAGACACAGTGTAACATTGATTCCAAGACACGTGAGAATTCCAATGGAGTCTGGGCTCACAGAAGATAAAAAATGGATGAAATCTTCCCATACAGCAAATAGAGTGTGAAAGCTTTCCTCTAGACCAGGATCCCTGATTTTCTAGTCTCCTAAATAGTGATATAATGAGTTTCTGCTTGTTAAAACCAACCACTTATTTCTGTTATAGCAAAACTAGGTAACAAAAACATTTTAATCATGATTATGTACAGCGATCTGCAAGTTTTTTGGAAGTAGACCGAAGAAATTTGTGATATGGACAGACTGAGAAAGAAAGGAACAAAGACTTCTTGGTTTATGATTTTATAAAATTTCTTTTAACTTGTTTTCCTTAATAATAAACTAATTTAAGAAAAATATGTGTAGTTATAAGAAATATTTTGTATAAATAAAGATAGGCTGTCATATTAAAAATAAAGTGTTTTTTCTGATCGACTTTGGAAGTTTTAGCATGAAACTCAGAAACATGAATATGAGCTTTTCCAAGTATATCCAATAAGCTTTGGACTGCTTCTTACACTTCCTATTGCTTTCCTATCTTTTGGAGTAATTTGGTCTCAGCAGATGACTCAGCACCGTCTTGTAGTCTATAAGCAATCATATTTTAATATGAAAAGATTAAAGCCCTGACCTAAAATATTGATAGTTGTATTATATTTCAGGAGGTAAGCCAAATTTAGAATTTATAACACAGACATGTAATTTGATTACTGTTGTTGTGTACCACAGAGTCAGAATCAACCCATAGCTGATCCTCCAGTGGGTTTTCAGAGGCAGTTAATCACACAGGAAGAGATTGCCGATCTTCTCCCACAATTTGATCACTACCTTGTTAAAATAACCAAATAATCTAAGACTCTTGAAAACCTACTGAAGGTTCAACTTTGAATTGGTTCTGACTCAAAGACAATTAGAGAATAAGTATGAATCTCATCTTTAGGAATCCATTCCAAATTATTATTTTATTTTTTAGATTGTTCTTGTTAAGTGCCATGAAGTTGTAGACAACTCATAGCAACCCTATGAACGAAAGATCTGAACACTTGTTTAACTTTTTTTTTATT
>NW_006399886.1:2037128-2038946 GCF_000299155.1 Elephantulus edwardii | reverse complement strand
GAAGTGGATGCCACTCCTGCTTCCAAGCTTGTTTTAACTGGGGAGTTCCACCAAACACTGTCCACCATGGGTAACCATTATCATATTTGACACATCAGTGTTTAGCATCATAGCAACCACAAGTTATCTCTGTACTGCAAATGGACAGACCAGTGCTATATCACTTAGGAGAACATTTGACAAAAAACCAATTAAAATCAGGCCTGAGAGCCACAGATTAAATATTTTATGATTGGGTTAAGAAAAGCAGGATTTATGAGAATATTTTGCTAACAAATAATGGTTCCCATAATTGAAAGAAGTAGCCTGCAGCTGAAGTATGCTGTGTTTAGTTGCTAATCAAAAGGAAAACATTTTGACATTGTCAGTGATTTCATCTTTATTGAATGCACAATCTTGGTACCAGCAGTGAAGAAATAAAAAGACCTGGTGCATTGTGAAACTGCAGGCAGGGGCCTCTCCAAAGTCCTTAGGACTAATGATGTCAGTGTAAAAACTAAGGTCCAACTGATCCAAGCCATGTTCTTTTCAATTAATTGGTATGATTTGAAAGTTTGACAGTTAATATAAGAGGAAGACCCTAGATGAGACAGATTGACTTCGTGACTAGTGTAATGGGGATAGGTTTGTCAGAGGCAATGAGGCCGGCTCAACACAGAGCAGAGTTCAGAACTGTTGTAGGGAGGATAGAAGGAGAATTGATGTCTTTGAGCTGTGGTGCTGGAGAAGAGTATTGAATGTTGCATGGACTGCCAAGAAAGCAAACAGACCCATCCTTGAAAGTGTTGAACCAGGCTACTCCTTGGAGGCAAGGATTCTGGGGCTCCGTCTGACATACTTTGGACATGTTGTAAGGAGAGACAAGTCCTTGGAGAGGGACATCATGCTTGGTAAGGTAGAGGGACAGCGCAGGATGGGAAGACCCTCTGTGAGGTGGATTGATTCAGTGACTGGGATAATCGGGATGGGTGTGTCAGAGACAGTGCGATTGGCACAGGATAGAGCAGGGTTTAGGGCTGTTGTACATAGGGTTGCTATGAGTCACAAACGACTCGACGGCACATAACAACAGTGAGTCACAAGGAACTCAACAGCACATTACAGCAACAACAGCAAAGATGACAGAAGATGTCTTTGACTTGTGGTCCTGGAAAGGTACTAAATATTCCATGGGTTGTAGGATGTCAGAACCCTTGAAAACTAGCTTTTCTAATCATTGTGTCAGTTCCTGTTGAGGGCATGGTCTCCAGCTATTTTAACTGCAGACACATGGCCTTGAAAATCATCCACAGCTGTGGTACCAACATAAAGGAGTGCTTTCCACACTGTAAGAGACTGACAACAGGGGTGGAAAGAGAGTGAATAGATTATGGTAAGGTGTAACCATAAGAATCTTAAAGATATAGCCATAGTTAAAAATTTTGTTTGCTGAACTGAAACTTGGAAAAGTTGACTTATAACTGCTCTGAGATAAACTGCTGGATGATTGAAAGAAGAAAAAAAAACTGAGACTTTTTGCATTTGTGCTGCTGAAATGTGTCTTGATGTTAATCTGACTTGAGATTGTTGGACTAAACCTGGACTAGTGTTGGCTGTTCTTTGCCTCACTCATCTCCAACTAATTTATTGAATGAATTCCACAACTGTGAGTAAAGTTTGTGAGTCAACAACAAATATTGAATCTGAATGATTGGCAGAAAGAGATGAAAGAGCATGAGAGGTGACAGGTCTGATCAAGCAGCTGTTTGCTGCTATGGCTATTATTGATGGTGATAATTTGCCTTAATGAAATGGTTAGAAGTCTGCCTCAGCCACCCT
>NW_006399886.1:2035397-2036488 GCF_000299155.1 Elephantulus edwardii | reverse complement strand
GTCTTCCAATAAACTTAGGCAAAGGATCTTAGCTCTGGTTTCATGGAGTAGCAGTACCAAATCAGCTCTGTCTCATGTCAGATCTCTGGTTCTCTGCTTTGGTCCAGCTGTTGCAGTTGGTACAAGAATCTCTGGCCCCAAAGGGTGAAAGCACACTTAATTCCTGGTTTGTTTTTTTTCCTTGGTGGTAGTGAGTTTCTCAAAATCTGCCACTGAGTTTACTCAATTTAGTAATGTGACTATCCAATCATCCTGCGGGGAGGCTAACATGCTCTATTAATATAGTCCCACCCATCCACATGACAAAGTCAAAGTCAAAGGCCACAGAAGTCATTTTGAACAGTAATTCTTTGACACCATACACAGTGTTGATAACAATAGCCAGTAGTGTGGCAGAGATGAGAAAAATGGCACAGGTCAGGGGAGGGTTCAGATTTCTTGTTTATAGAGTCACCATATTTAACTCAACCACACCCAGTATCAACTGCCAATCTACAGAAGAAAGTTGAGATAGTGTCTTCCCATTAAGACTTATAGCTTTAGGAACCCAATGGAGTAAAGTATCAGTGTTTACCTTTTTCTTTTTTTTTTTTTTTAGTATTTATCTCTGTGCAGTGAGTTTTATTTTATTTTTATAATTTAAAAGACTACCTTATAACTTAGTGAATGTAAGTAATTTTTAGTAAGAAGAAAAGGTGAATTAAATAAACAGCTATTTTTTTAACCCTCAACAAGTTTAAAGCTAATGGAAAGTTTATTTACACAATTGCTATTATTACTAGCCTTCAGGTAAGATTTTGGTTAGTGCCACTCAAAACATAATAGAATGAAAGAAACCCTGTCAGATCTTACACCATCCTCAATCTCAACTACTTAAATTCATCATACTTACTGAGTCAATTATCCCACTTTGAGCTTTCCTGCAAGCACGATGACCTTTTCTAAGAATTTGCCTTTCCTGATGATATGCATAAAATATGTGAGATGAAGACTTATCCTCAAAGAAGCATTCCTGTTTCACTTCTTCCAGGACAGATATGTTCACTCTTCTAGCATTCCTGATTATATATAACATATAATCATATATAATA
>NW_006399886.1:2033789-2034320 GCF_000299155.1 Elephantulus edwardii | reverse complement strand
TGTGTGTGTGTGTGTGTGTGTGTTTTCCAAGAACACAATACTGGTTTAACCAGATATGAACAAAGTTAAAATATAGGAAGTTCATGAGATGATAATGCTGGTGTGAAAGGAATCATGGAAAAAGAAATGAGATTTATGATATTATAGTTCCTAGAGACAGAATAAGGTCAACAAGGGATTGTACCAAGAAAGACAAACTGTGCTTATGTATCACAAGCAGAGTGAAGTCAGTTAGCTAGGCTTAATGTGCTTTCTGGGTACTGAGCATTTTTAGTAGTGAGGGACACAAAGGTCATTATCGGGTATCTGGTCCCAGAACAAATGACATAGGTGCATAGTGGCCCCAAATCTATGGAGGATATGGACAAAAATCTAGGGAGGATAGTTCTATTTTGACATATTTTTTGGTTTATGGTGACCTTGAAATATAAGTGGTTGTATAAAGGAATTAATTCGCTCCTCAAGAGAGGAAGCAGACAGACTTCTAGGCATCTGTATTGATGACATCAATTCTTCTTCTGTCATCCTGGT
>NW_006399886.1:2030532-2032614 GCF_000299155.1 Elephantulus edwardii | reverse complement strand
TATTTAAAGACTTGCACACACCTGAAACACATATATTCTTTTTTAATCAATTTATTGTACTTTAATTTTAATTTCATACAATTAAGAAATACAGAAAAATTTTGTAAATCATTATGTCAGTGTGGAGACCAAAGTGTGCCTGACTGAAGCCATGCTTTTTGCAATTACATGCTATGCATCAGAAAGCTGAATATTGACTAGATATGATTAGAAGGAAATTGGAGCCTTGAGCTATGGTGCTGGAGTATTGAATATACCACAGACCGCTAAGAGAAGAAACAGGTTCATCCTGGAGAGTGTGGGGAAAAAAATGCTTCCCCTTCGAAGCAAGGATTCTGAAGTTCTGTCTGACATACTCTGGGAATGGTTCAAGGAGGGAGCAGTCCTTGGAGAGGACATTATGCTTAAGAGCGTAGAGGGATGGTGCAAGAGAGGAAGACCCTCAATGACTGGGGACTCAGTGACTGGGGAAATGGGGTTAGGTGTGTTGAATACAGTAAAGTTGGCTCTGGATAAAGCAAGATTCAGAACTGCTGCACATAGGTTCACTTTGAGTCGCAGGGGACTTGACAGCACACAACAGCAACAAAAGAATTCACATTATAATATGTTGTTGTTACTGTTATTACATGCAGTAACTCTTACTCATAGTGACCCTATGTACAACAGCTCTGAAGCCTGCTCTATCTTGAGCCAATTTCATTGTCTCTTACACATCTGTCCCCATTGTCACAGTCACTGAGTCAGTCCATCTCATCTAGGATCTTCCTCTATTGTGCTGTCCCTCCACTCTTCGACGCATGATGTCCCTTTCCAAGGACTAGTGCCGCTTTGCAACATGCTCAAAGTATGCCAGCCAAAATTTCAAAATCCTTGCCTCCAAGGAGCAGCCTGGTTTCACCATCTCCAGGATGTCCTTATTTGTTCTCTTAGCAGTCTATAGTTCAATATGCTTTTCGAGCATCACAGCTCAAAGATATTGATTATTCTATCATCCCAAATCATTGTCTCTGATGCATAGCAAATAATTGTGAAGACCATGAACTAGATCAGGTGCACCTTAGTATCCATAATGACATTATTGATCTTCAGTGCTCTGTTGAGGTCCTTAACAGTAGATATTCCCACTACAATATGATTTTTTGATTTACTGGCTGCTGGTACCAAGAGTGTTGACTGTAGAGCTAAGCAAGCTGAAGCTGTTAACAATCTCGGTCTCTTCATCATCTATCATGATGTGGCCAATTGGCACAATGGTGATAAGCTTTGTTTTCTTGATGTTGAGCTTCAATTCTTATCTAATTGAATAGTCCTTGGCCTTATTTACCAAATGCCTCAGGTCCTCCTCAGTGTCAGCAAGCAAGATTGTGTCATCTGCATAACACAGGCTTTTTGATGAGTCTTCCTCCTATTCTGATGCTCCATTTTCCATCATAGAGCCCATTCTCTCAGATGATCTGTTCCACATATTGATTGAAAACATATGGACACTTTTCCTGGCATATACCATTCCTTATTTTTTAAATTTAATTTATTTTTTTATTATACTAATTTATTTACAAAATTCAAAAACATTACTTTTCACATCAGTTCTTTTCCATTTAACCCCACCCACCCATCAAATTGTGTGACTTCATGACTAATCTCCCTGCCCTCACACATCCTCACTTCTCTGTATCCACCCTGCCCCAATTTTGGATCCTCATATTCATTCTACAATATTGGTTTTATACAGTATTTGTCCTTATGGGACTGAATTAGTTCACTCAGTATAATGTACTCCAGTCACTCCGAAGTTAGGTAATAATTTACAAGATTATCACTCTTATATACTGCGTAATATTCTGTTAAGTGAATGTACCATAATTTCTCAATCCATTTGATTGTGGTTGGACATCAGGGCTACTTCCATTTTTCTGTGATTCTGAGTAACAAAGCTATGGACACTGGTGTACAACTCTCTGTTAGTGCCCAGTTCTCTAATTTTTTTTTTCAGTTTATTCCAAGCAGTGGAATAATTGGGTCATATGGAATTTCTATGATCAGCTATCCCACCAACAATGCATAAGAGTTCCTTTCTTG
>NW_006399886.1:2018255-2028677 GCF_000299155.1 Elephantulus edwardii | reverse complement strand
GTGTGTCTGTTTGGCATTCAAAAATCTTCCTCTGAGAAAATTCTTTCCATGACTTTTGCTGACTTTGAAATTGTGTTATTAGTTGTTTTCTTATCTTATGGAAGCCCAAGAGTAACCTGTAACCACTCGTTATGAGACTCTTCTCTGAGCTAATTTTGAATCATGTAGTGTTTCCTTATTCTGGTCTGAGGACTGCTTCCTGGTCCAACTACAGGTTTCATATGAGCATAATCAAGTGGTCTGAGATTCAAATTCTTCTCAGAGTTGACCAGTTTGTTGTGACTGACATAGTCAGATGCTTTTGCATAGTCAAAGAAACACAGATAGTATACATTCCTCTGGTATTCTCTGCTTTCAGCTAAGATCCATGTCCCTAGTGCTATACCCTCTTCTAAAACCACCATGCATATCTGGCAGTTCTCTGTTGATGGGCTGTTCCAATTGGTTTTGGATCATTTTCATTAGAATCTTGCTTGCATATGATATTGATGATATTGTTCGATCATTTTGGTACTCTGTCGGGCCACTTTTTAAAAAAATAAATATGGATTTCTTTCAGTCATTTGACAGAGTAGTTGCCCTCTAGATAACTTGCCACAACCTGGTGAGCGTATCTAGGGTGATATATGCTTGTTGAAATATGTCAGTCAGTATGCCATCAATTTCTAGGGTCTTGTGTTTTTTTTCCCCAGTTCCTTCAGAGCAGTTTAAACTTCCTCCTTCACCACCATAGGCTCTTGACCATATGCTGTTTCATTTCTATCTCAGCCAATTCTTCTTGGAATAGTGATTCTGTGTCCTCCTTCCATCTTTTTTTTTTATGTTTCCTAGGTCATTCAGTATTCAGCCCACAGCATGCTTAAGCATCGCAACCCATGGCTTGAATTTATTTATCAGTTCTTTTAGCTTAAGAAATGCTGAGCAAGTTTATCCCATTTGACTTACCAACTCCATCTCTTTGCACATTTCATTATAATACTTTGCTTTGCCTTCTCATTTTGTTCTTTGAAATCTTCCACTCAGGTCATTAACATTTTGATTTCTTCCCTTTACTTTTGCTTCTCAGTGCTTTAGTGCAATATTCAGTCTCTTCTGACATCAATTTTAGTCTTTTCTTCTTCCTCAATCTTTGTAATGACCTTTTGCATTCTTTATGGATGATATAGTGTAACTAACTTCCTAACATAAATGTATACTGTTGTTGTTAAATGCCATCAAGTCACCTGAAACTCATAGTGACTCTGTGTACAACAGCTCTGAACCCTGCCCTATCCTGAGCCAATTTCATTGTCTCCAACACACCTAAGCTCATTACCCTAGCCACTGAGTCAATCTATGTCATCCAAGGTCTTTCTCTCTTGTGCTGTCTCTCCATCCTTCCAAGCATAATGTCCTTCTCCAAGGATTGGTCCCTCCTAGAATTTCCTTCCTTCTCTTTTTTTCTGCCCTCTTCTCTTTTCTGCCTTTGGAACATTTATACTTACCTTGATTAGTTATCCTATTTTCACAATAGTGGCCTAATGAAATATTTGTCCTTATCTCCAAAGTTACATAGTAGTTTATGAAGTTGGTGAAGTTGTTGTTCCTTAGTATTCATTCCAAAGTATTTCATTTTGTGAATGAACCATAGTATGTTTCTGTTATCTCTTACATGGAATACTAGTCAGAATCAACTTGAAATCATTAAGTTTGGTTCTTTGTGTTCCAAACTTTTTAATTTTCATAGTAAATGAAAATGAATTCTTCTACTTTGAAGTTTAATGTTTAGTAAGATGGAGAAACATAAATTAAAACAAAATTTTACATTGTGGCATGTAATCTTTAAGAAATAAAATTTAAAGAAGATGTGAAGACAAGAAACAGACAAGAATTAAGAATGTATTCGAGGAAATGAACAAGGGTAAAACCCTTTATAGAAGCAAATACCTAAATGATCAAAAAAGAGAACAAGTAAAGTTGAAGTGAACATGTAAAATTATGCAGATGACAATATTTTAATCTTGTATGTTATGTAGAAATTAGTAATTCTCACTGAAGGACAATATGTGGTTATAAAACTTTTATTATTTACTTATTTATCTCTAAGCAGATAAAGTACATCAATAGGTTTTTTACACCTTAAGGAACTATTTTTAAGGATTCAAGATTTAGTAACAGCACTAGAAGAGGGAAAGGCAATTTAAAGGGAGGAAAATGTTACCCAGAACAGTAGAGATGTGATATTATAAATAAGATGGTAAAAGTCAAGAAGGATAATATTAGCCAAAATAAACATTTTTAATATATTGACAGATTTTTCAAATAGATCATGGGCCTTATCAATACTTTTGTATAAGAATTAGTCTTACAGTCAATTCAGACTCAAAGTGATTCTCTGTGAAACAGAGTACTGTATTATGTAGTGTTTTTAATGTTCCATTGTTTCAGAAGCACATATCCAGAGTTTTCAAGTAAGTGATCCCTAAACAGATTTACACTTTCAACCTTTCAATTAGTAGTTATTATTGTTGTGTACCATCGAGTTGGAACTGACTCAAAGCTGACCTTTCGGCATGTTTTCAGAGGTAATTAGTAAACATAGGAGGAAGTTGCCTATCCTTCTCTCATGAAGGAACTGATGGCCTTGAACCAAGTTGACTGATTTGGTATAGAAAGTACTAATTTGGTAGTACTAATAGGGGCTCAGTGGCAAGGAACTTCCCTCAGTAGTGCCTGAAGCAAAACCTTTCCCTGAAGTTGGTACATGGGATTTGGACCTATATCCTCCTAAATAAAAGACAGACAAAAACATGAGAGACAATTTGCAGTGTGTGGTACAAGATATCACAGGTGTGGCTTGTGGACTAAGCTATCATATCAAAAGATGGCTGAGAAAGGGAGAGTTTAACCAGGTAGGCAGGAGTGCAAGGACTGGTGACATAGCAGGGAATGGGAAGAGACAAAACACATGTGTTTCGGTGGGTGGGGGATAGTGAATGTATTGGTTATTTCTGTAAGGGAAGTGTCTTCCATCTGCTTGGTAAAATGCTTGTCTGTCAGATATTGTTGTAAAACTAATTTGTTATGCATCAGAGAGTTGGACAATGACCAAGGAGGATAGAAGGAGAATTGATGCCTTTGAGCTGTGGTGCTGGAGAAGAGTATTGAGAATACCATGGACTGCTAGGAAAACAAGCAGGTTTGTCCTGGAAAGGGTTAAACTGGGTGGCTCCTTGGAGGCAAGGATTCTTAGGCACCCTACTTTGGATATGTTGTGAGGAGAGACCGGTCCTTGGAGAGGGACATCATGCTTGGGAGGGTGGAGAGACAGCGCAGGAGGGGAAGGCCCTCTATGAGGTGGATTGATTCAGTGACTGGGATAATTGCGATGGGAGTGTCAGAGACAGTGCAATTGGCACAGGACAGAGCGGAGTTTAGGGCTGTTGTACATAGGGTCGCTATGAGTCGCAAGCGACTCGGCGGCACCTAACAACAAACAACAATAACAACAAGATGGATTGACCATCCACTTCCAAAATAAACAGAATACACTTCAAGTAGACTAACAGATATGGCAACTGAAGTTGAGCCCTCAAATTTGGAAACACAGAGGAGAAGGAACAACTATAAGAAGTAACTAGTGATAGGTATGTGAAATGTGAGAAGCATGAATGTAGGAAAACTACATTATTAAGAAAGAAGTGGAATGCATAAATATTGCTGCAGAAGGTCTAAGGCTGAAGTCTTCAATATGGATTGAAGCTTAACATCAAGACAAAGATTCTCACCACTGGTCCAATAGGCAGCACCATGATAGAGGCAAAAGAGCTTGAGATTGTTAACACTTACAACTTGCTCAGCTCCACACTCAACACTCCTAACACCAGCAGTCAGGAAATAAAAAGACGGATTGCATTGGGAAAATCTGCTGAGGAACATCTCTAGAGTACTGAAAAGTAACGATGTCAGTTTAGAGACTAAGGTGCACCTAATCCAGGACATGATCTTCACAAATATTTGTTATGCTTCAGAGAGTTGGACAATGACTAAGGATGACAGAAGAAGAATTGATGCCTTCAAATTGTGGTGCTGGAGAAGAGTCTTGAAATTACATGCACTGTCAAGAAAACGTATAGTTCTGTCTTAAAGAAGGTGAAACCAAGTTTCTTCTTGGATGTTAGGATTTTGAAGCTCCATCTCACATACTTTGTGCACATGGCCAGGAGAGACTGGTCCTTGGAGACGGACATCATGCTTGGAAGGATGGAGAGACAGAGTAGGAGAGGAAGACCCTGGAGGAGATGGGTTGATACAGTGACTGAGACAATGGGAGTTGATGTGTCAGTATTAGTGATACTGGCTCAGGAAAGGGCAGCATTCAGAGCTGCTGTACATAGGGTCACTATGGGCCGCAGGTGACTCAATGTCACAAAACAACAATAAAAACGGGATTTGTGGTGGGAGAAAGAAAAAAAGATGCTCTGGCATAAAGTGTAAACACATTAGAGAGGGAACATAGCAGATTCTTCCTTTACTATTTATCCATTAGTACTATAATGTTAATAATATTATCATAGGATCTCTGGTAGTTTAGTCCACAGGGAGATGAACTGCTAACTCAAATGTGGTGACTCTGACACTATGAATTGACCAGTAGTTTCAAAGGAGAAGGATGAACAATATATCCCCTGTGATATATTGTTGTTGTTGTTAAGTGCCATCTAGTCGCAGGCGACACATAGCGACCATATGAAGGAGAGTCCTCGATGCTTGGGTGCCTTTCATCATCTCTCCAGGTTTATAGGCATGTGATATATATAGTACCAGAAAAATGAATTAGCGATGAGTTGACAGGAATGAGGATTTTTTTATATGATCTTATATCTGTTTTTAGGGACCTCTCCAAAGTACTGAAGAGATGCATCAGAGAGTTGGACAATGACCAAGGAGGATAGAAGGAGAACTGATGCCTTTGAGCTATGGTGCTGGTATTGAGGATACCATGGACTTCTAGGAAAACAGAGTCATCCTGGAAAGGGTTAAACCAGGTAGCTCCTTGGAGTCAAGGATTCAGAGGCTTCTTCTAACATACTTTGGACATGTTGTAAGGAGAGACCGGTCCATGGAGAAGGACATCATGCTTCGGAGTGGAGGGACAGTGCAAGAAGGGAAGACCCTCTATGAGGTGGATTAATTCAGCAACTGGGGTAATCAGAATGGGTGTATCAGAGACAGTGCAATTGGCACAGGACAGAGCAGAGTTTAGGGCTGTTGCACATAGGGTCTCTATGAGTCGTAAGTGATCAACGGCACATAACAACAACAACAATATATTTAAATATAAGTTTTACTCCTGATCATTTTCTTTTTTACTAAAATCTAGAATAATTTTCATTATACTGTGAAATATTAGTGTTTTTCATTTCTTGTCATAATAGTTTAATTACTTTCTTATTATTTTTTATTTTAAACAGGGATTATTACTTAGTTTTAGAATCTAGAATAAAACAAATCAAGGTTAGAAGTAAAATGACCTTGAAGTATTTATTTCAAAGCCCAAAATGACTCTACTCATTCTATTGGAACTTAACTTTGCAATAAGACTACATTCTAACTACTGTGTTTAATTTTTGTTGCTGTATTTATAAGAAGGACAATGCTAAGATTGAAAAGGGCAAGCAAAATGACATTAACTAATTCAGAAACAGGATGTCAAGAATTGAAGTTATAAAATAGGGATTAACCTATAAGCAATTCAAGTAGGTTTACAAACACACACACACACACACACACACACACACTCACACACGCACACACACACACACGGCAGTTAAAATAGTATCTAAGATAAATTGACAAGGTCAATAAAAGCAGAAAGTTATATGAGATGAAAATTGAACTTCTGTAGAAAAAGAAAAGTAACGGTAAATTGTAAAACTTGAAAGCATGTGCATTTTTAAAATAAAGCATTAATTCTATATGCTGTATTATTGACCTATAATTATATATATAAGAGAAGAAGGATATAGATAGCATTGAAATGAACTAACAAACCAAATTAATCACTCAACTAATAATTCTGTATTTATGATGATTACTCTTTGGAATGCTTGAGTATGCTTCAGTTTTAGTTTTATATACTAACATTAATAGAAAAAGAGTATTATATATCGAAATTTTTCTTATGAGAATATTGACAAATATTTTCTAATAGCATTTGAATTTTTAATTTAGAAGAATATTTGTAAAGGAAATAAAAATAGAAACTAATAATTCATAGAATTATAATTGTATATTCAGCAATTTCTATGTATCAACCATTGCACTAGCAAATAATGATTTTCTTTAACTCAAGCCTATCAGATTTTTAATTCTAGACTTTAATACCATTTTTCAAAATAATAAAGCTAAACCATGTATAAGTCAAGTTTAAAATTATAGATTATTAACCATAATATCTGACTAGTCTTTAGAGAGGGACATTATGTTTGGAATGGTGGAAGGACAGCACAGGAGAGGAAGACCCTGGATGAGATGGATTGACTCAGTGGCTGGAGTAATGAAAGTAGATGTGTTGGAGACAATGAAGTTGGCTCAAGATAGAGGGGGGTTCAAGACTGCTGTATATAGATAGGGTCACTATGAGTCACAAGCAGCTCAGCGGCACTTAACAACAACATTTGGTAATCGAATCCTTCTGCTAATTTTTGCTCATCTTAAATTTTAATAGAAAGTGAGAATGTGATCAGCTTTCCATATAAAATATGAGCCCTCTAGAATAGAAGGAGCTAGTATAGAAACACATCTTACCATAGAGAGCTCTGTTGGCCTTAGTGGATAGAAAGTTATGCTACCAAACCAAAGGTGGGTGATTTTAATAGGCTGCCTTGAGGTTTGATTTTAATTGTTTTTGGTCGACATTCTTCTAAAGTAATATAGCATTGCTCTTTCCATTTGCTGTACAGAGGTAACTCAAGGTTGCTGTGATGCTAAACACTGTGACACTGATGTGTCAAATGCCATAATGGTTACCTATGGTGAACAGTGTTTGGTTGAGCTCGCTGACTAAAACAAGCTTTGAAGCAGGAGAGGCATCTACTTCCGAAGTAGCTTGCCTCTGGAAACTCTATGAATGTGGAGAAATGATAAAAGTTATACAAGTGTCCAGGTCTTTCGTTCATAGGGTCGCTATGAGTGGTCTACAACTTGATGGCAACTAACAACAACAACAACATCTTACCATTGTCACCTTTCTCATAGGTCATGACTTAAAATCTGTCTTCCATAATACATTTATATAATGATGTTATTAATCATACCCCATAATTGGCAGTAGTTGTAAAAGAATTATCCTTAGTTGTGCCACAGCCCTAATTCATGTAAGAAGAGTTTCCTTAATATGTAGCCTATAACACCTTTCTCTTACAAGAGATATTATGGGAGAGGAAAAACATCATTATTTCCAAGACAGAAAATTCAGAAGCAGAATATCTCTTTTGCAGCCAGTTTCTTCTCTTAGAAAAGTCAACACAGGAAAAGAAAGGCATATGGATAATTCTAAGAAATTCTAGGCCTACAAATGCTGAAAGAAGTAACATTTTCCTTTAGAATCAACAAGTAAGCAAATACTTTTCTTGAAGTTAGCATGTTGAGTTTGGACTTTTAGCCTCTGGAGCTTGTAAGAGAGAAAATTTTTGTTTGTTAAATGATGAGCATAATCCTTTGAGGTGGAATTTATTATTTAAATATAGGACAACATAGGGTTGAGCTGTGGTTCTAAAGAAGAGTACTGAATGTACTATGGACTTCTAAGAAAACGAATAGTTTCATCCTAGAGAGAGTTAAACCAGAATGCTCCTTGGAGACAAGGATTCTGAGGCTTTATCTGACATACTTTGGACATGTTGCAAGCAGGGACTTGTCCTTGGAGAGGAATATTATGCTTGGAAGGGTAGAGGGACAGCACAGGAGGGGAAGACCCTCAATGAGGAGGATTAATTCAGTGACTGAGGTAATCTGGGTGGGTTTGTCAGAGACAGTGAGAGTGGTACAAGACAGAGCAGGGTTTATGCTGTTGTACATAAGCACTATGAGTTGCAAGCAACTAGACGTCACATTAACAACAACAACTTAAGGGCCAAAGAGTGAGTTTATGGCTTTTGATTCTCACATGAAACACAGTTTTTTTGACAATATGAAAAACTATTTTCATTCTCCTGAGATCCACATTTCTACATCCTTCGAGTTGCTGTGATTTTCCTGGTTCATTTACCTAAAGATATACTTTGAACTTTGAAATGGTAAAGAATTGGATTCCTAAAGTCACCTTCAAATAAACTCTATAAACTCCATCAATATAAAGATGTTAATTACAGAGCAGAGTTTAGGTCTTTTGTTCATAGGGTCACTATGAGTCATATTTCTCCCACAGAATAGCATTTCTTTGTGTTGACAGCACAATATCTTGCCATTAGGCCACCAGAGCTTGCTGATAGCATTATAGACACAGAACTAGTATTTATAAAAAAATCAACTGACTATTTTAAAACAGAGTAATAGGTTAAGCGTTGAGCTGCTAACTAATAGCCACTCTGTGAAAGAAAGATGAGGCAATCTTTCCCTGTTAATATTTACAATTTTGGAAAACTAATAGTGTATCATTGTAAGTCGGAAACGATTTGACAACAGTTTGGTTTATGCTTTTTATATGCTGTTGACATCCCATGAATGGCCAAGAGAACAAACAGATTTGTCTTAGAGAGAGTGCAGCCGCAGTGCTCTTTGGAGGTGAGAATGATGATATTTCACCTCATATACTTTGGGCATGTTGCTAGGATGTGATATTCCTTGGAGAAAATCATGATACTGGGAAGGAGAGGCAAGAGAAATGAGGAAAGTCAACTAGGTGGATTGACACGGTAACTGCTGCAATGGGCTTTTGTGTGTCAGAAGGTGTAAGGATGGTGCAGGATAGAACAGGATTCAGATTCATTTGAGAAGTAAAAGTTTTGAACCAAGAGTCCAGGCTTATCAGCCACTCAAGCCCTTTGTTAAAGGGGAGTGTTGGAGTGCTTCCCAGCTACAAAGACATATCATCATAAAGAAAAAGACTGGCAGCATTCCGGAACAATCTAGAGTGGCAATATTGTTATTGTTATTGTTATTGTTATGTACTGTTGAGTTGCCTGTGACTGTGAAGCCTGCCTTATCCTGAGTCAATCTCACGGTCTCCAACACACCTATACCCATTATTCAAGTTACCGTGTCCATCTATTTCATCCAAAGGCTTCCTTTCCTATGCTGTCCCTCCACACTTTCAAACACGATGTCCTTCTCCAAGAACTGGCCTTTCCTGGCAATATGACCCAGTTAGGTGAGACAGAGACAGAGCTTCAAACTCCTTGACTTCAAATAACAGCTTGATTTTATCCTATCCAAAAAGACTGTTTTATTCTTATGTCAGTCCATGGTGGTTGTTGTTGTTATGTGCCATGAAGTAGCCTCCAACTCACAGTAAGCCTATGTATAATAGCTCTGAAATGTTCACTATCCTGACCCAGTTTCATTGACTCTGACACACCACTCTCATTACCCAACTTACTACGTCAATCCATCTTATGTGAGGTCTTCCTCTCGGGCACTGTCCCTTTACCATTCCAAGTATAATGTCCTTCTTCAAAGACTGTTCTCTCCTGGCCATGTGTCCAAAGCATATGAGACAGAATTTCAGAACCTTTGCCTCCAATAAGAAACCTGGTTTTATCCTCTCTGATATAGACCTGTTTGTTCTCTCGGCAGTCCACAGTAGTTCAATATTCTTCTCTAGCACTGCAACTCAAAGACAACAATTCTACTTCTATTATCTTTAGTCATTGTCCAGCTATCTGAGGCTTAGTAAGCAATTGAGAAGACTATGGCTTGGATTCTACACCTTCGTCTCTAGACTGACATGGTTGTTCTCCATCACTCCAGGGAGGTCCTTGACAGCAGATTTTCCTAATGCAATTAATCTTTTTATTTCTTGACTGCTGGTGTCAAGAGTATTGGTTGTGGGAGAAAGCAAGCAAAATTTTTAACAATCTTATCTCTTTTCTATCTATTATGGTGCCGTCCATTGGCTGAGCCGTGAGAATCTTTATTTTCTTGATGATGAGAGTCAATCTATGTTGACTACTGCAGTCCTTGACTTTCTGCAGCAAATACTTCAGGTCCTACTCAGTTTCAGCAAGCAAAGTATTATCAACTGCATAACGCAGGTTATTGATGAGTCTTCCTCCAATTCTGATGTTACATCCCTCCTCAATAAGTTCAGTCTCCTGAAGAATTTCTTTTGCATATAGATTGAAAATGCACGAAGAAAAACTGGATGAAATATGTTTATGGCATTGAAGTCTATGGGGGAGAGAATAGTCTAAAAGTATTATATTTTAGGGCATTATTTTT
>NW_006399886.1:2015043-2018095 GCF_000299155.1 Elephantulus edwardii | reverse complement strand
TGTGCGGGGAGAAGGGTGCAACAATGAATGAATGGAATTCCAAAATCTCTGTAGATGTTCATTGAAATGAAAAATAAACAACCTAAATTAAAAAAAAAAAAGATGAGATAACATGTATTCCTAAAGCACAAAGTGGCAATTGTAACATTATACTTATTTGTGAGAGGAGGAGGAGGTGATTCTCAAAACTGGATCATGTAAAAAGGGTCATGGCAATTGTTATCATATAATTATTAAAATGCTTTGCTTTGTCTTCTTGGCTTTCCATTTGAAATTTTCTGTTCAGCTCTGTATTGCATCCCTTTTCCTTTAGTATATCTGCTTCTAAGAGCAAGTTCCAGAGTATTCCAATAAGTATTTTGATCTTTTGTTTATTTTCTTTGTTACTTTTGCTCTTTGCATGGATGAAAATCCCATAAATCAAAGAGTAAGCGTATGATAGGAACAATCCTTACCCTTATTTTGTATTTCATATTCTAAATGGGAAATATTTCCTTGTGTGTTTTCTATTTTATAGCTACAAGAATCTCAATTCCCACGCTAGCCTGTATAGAAGATAAGTGGACATTCTAGGTTGTAAGCAACATCTGGAAATCATTGAATGACTATTATCAGTTAATCATTTAAAGATTGCTAGTAGGAAAGACTTTCTATTACTAAGCAAAATATGCTGTCCAAACCTATGTGAGCAATAGATGAAAATTCTTAATAATAAGAAACAGATTACATTATTATTAAAGAGTTCTGAATGTATTTGATTGAGTATATATTTTATAGGAATGAATTATTTCTTCTGTTCTTGTACTGTCTTCTTTTGCCTTGTTTCTTGTCCTTAAGATAAATTTTTAATTACTGAATAGAAATATCATTGTTGTTGTTGTTGTGTACCAGCAAGACAGAGAAGACAGAGTGAACCCATAGCTGATTGTCCAGAGGAGTTTTCAGAAGCAGTTAATTGCTTGAGAGGAGATTGCCCATCCTTTTTCCATGGAGCAACTGATGACTTTGAACCTCGTGCTTTTGGGATTGAAGTGCAGTTCCTTACCATTCGGGCACCAGAACTCGGTAATATAAATTAAAAATGTCTTTTTTTTCTCTATAATCAGTAAGTATTGCTGAAATGGCATCAACATTATAGGCAATGATTAGAAAAACATCATTCATGCATTTTGTTGCAGTTAGTAAGTGTATATGGTACACTAAAATCAGAGACTTTTGCCTATATGTAAATTCTTATTGTTGTTATTCAGTGCTTTTGAGTTGAATATGAGTCATAATGATCTCATGAGCAACAGACTTGAGCCTTATCCTATTCTCTGCCTTCTTCATCACCCCTGACACATTTTAATCCATTGCTACAGTTGGTATGTCAGTTGATCTCTTTGGGAGGCTTTCTGACTTTTGGTGACACCTTTCCAACCTTTCCAAGAAATAATCTTTCCTAGCAACGTACCCAAAGTATGAGAGGCAATGTTTCTCTATCTTTGCTTTTAAGGAGCATTTCCACTACACTTTTTTCTAGACTTACCTGTTTGTTCTTTTTTTGCTTAGCATACAGATTGAACTGGTATAAAGAATGGATACAACCTTAACAGACCGCCTTCCTGATTTTAAACTATGCCGTGTTTCATTACTCTGTTCAGACATCAACTTCTTGGTCTGGTATAGATTTCATATGAGCATAATTAAATGTTACAGGATTTCCAGTCTTCTCAGTGTTTGCCATAGCTGGTTATGATCTACACAGTCAAATGTCTTTGCCTAGCCAATTAAAACACATATAAACATTCTTCTAACACTCTTTACTTTCAATCAAATTCCTTCTGACATCAACAGTGACATGCCTGGTGTGACATCCTCTTCTAAATCTTGTTTGAACTTCTGGCAGTTCCCTGTCAATATACTATTCTACTTTTGAATGGTTTTCAGCAACATTTTGCTTGCATGTTATATTAGTGATATTGTTGATAATTTCCATGTTCTATTGGATCAGCTTTGTTAAAAACGGTAACAAATGTGGATCTCTTCCAGTAAGTAGGCCAGGTAACTGTATCTCAAATTTTTTGGCACCGGCTTGTTTGTGAGCATGTCTAAAACAGCGTTTGTTACTTGAAATATATCAGTTGGTATTCTATAAAATCCTGGGACCTTATGTTTTGCCAATACCTTTAATGCTACTTGAATTTTTCCCTTTATTATTGTTGGCTCTTGTTGGTCCTGGCAAACTGCACTTCTACCTGTGGAAAGCTGAAGCAGGATCCACATCTCACACCATACACGAAAATAAACTGAAGGTGGATCAGAGATATAGGGGTAAAACCCAGAACCAAATAGATCATAAGATACAAAATGGGACCTGACTTGGAAGGCCAAGCCTAGGGTATAAAAAGGTTGGAAAATACAGTCAGAAATGTACAATTAAGAGAGAAAAATAATCAATGAATGGGACCGTCTAAAGATTAAATCCCTGTGTGTATCAAAAGTTTTATCCCATAGGTTGAACATAAGCCCTATTGACTGGGGAGGGAACCCCCAAAACCAAAGAGTTACCAATACAATTTCAGATAAGAGTCTCATAATGAAAGTTCACAGATTATTGTAAGACATCCACAAGAAAATGGCTTGTAATTTAATTACAAAGTGGGGAGAAATCATGTAAAGGCTTTTCATAGAGGAAGACATTTGAACAGCCTACGGATGCACGAAGAAATGCTGAAAATCAATGACAATCACAAAGATGAAAATTAAAACCACAATGAGATACAATTTTACCTCAGTAGCAGTTGAAAAGTTTAACAGGACAGAAAGCAATAAATTTTG
The DNA here is from genome assembly GCF_000299155.1 of Elephantulus edwardii. Classification (NCBI taxonomy): domain Eukaryota; kingdom Metazoa; phylum Chordata; class Mammalia; order Macroscelidea; family Macroscelididae; genus Elephantulus; species Elephantulus edwardii. The sequence continues at coordinate 2,015,275 of NW_006399886.1, read as the reverse complement.
GAGAGGAAGTGAAGAGATTGGAACTCTCATACTCTGTCAGTGGGTTTGCAAAATAGTACTACTGCTCTAGAAGTCATTTTGTTGTTTCCTCAAAAAGCTGAACAATGAAATTCCATATGACCAAGATATTCCATTACTAAGAATATACTCCTCAGGAAATTAGAACTGAGACAAACCTCTGTTTATGCACCGATATTCATAGCAGCATTATTCACAATTGCAAGAAAATGGA
>NW_006399886.1:2000582-2014943 GCF_000299155.1 Elephantulus edwardii | reverse complement strand
GGGACCGTCTAAAGATTAAATCCCTGTGTGTATCAAAAGTTTTATCCCATAGGTTGAACATAAGCCCTATTGACTGGGGAGGGAACCCCCAAAACTTGAGAGCATTATGCTGAGTAAATGAAATCAGTCTTAGAACGACCAGTACTGTATAAGTGAATTATTTTACAAATGGAAGAATTATACTGTATTCTTCAATATGGATCAAAGTTCATCATCAAGAAGACAGAGATTGTTACTACTGAGCCAATAGGTAGCAGCATGATAGATGGAAAAGACATTGAAGTTATTGACAATTTCAGCTTGCTCTGGTTAAAAATCAACACTCTTGCTACCAGCAGTCAGTAAACAAAAGAAAAAAATACAATGGGAAAATCTGCAGGCCAGAATCTCTCTAGAGTACTGAGAAGAAAAGAAGTCAGTCTAGAGACTGAGAAGTGCCTGATCCAAGCCGTGGTCTTCACAATTACTTGTTATGCATCAGAGAACTGGGCAATGACTAAGGATGACAGAAGAATTGATGGTTTTGAGTGGTGGTGCTGAAAAAGAGTATTGAACATACCATGGATCTACCAGGAACAAATAGATGTGTCTGGAGAGAGAGAAACCAAGTTTCTCGCTGAAGGCAAGAATTTTATTTTTAAATAAATTTTTTATTGTATATTGGTTTGCTTACAAAATTTATGTACATAGTTTTTCACACTAGATCTTTCCCATTTCTTTTACCCTCCCCTCCCTCTACCATTCAAATTGTGTGACTCTGTAATTACTCCTCTGCTGATCCTCTCCACTCTGATTCTACCCTCCTTATCTTTGATTCTCATTCACATTTTACCAGTTCTCTTTCTACTTCTAAAATATTTGTCTTATACAGTGTTTGTCCTTATGGGACAGAGTTACTTCACTTACCATAGTGTTCTTCAGTTCTTCCCAAGTTAGGTAGTAATTTTAAAAATCATTGTTCCTGTAAGAGGCAAGGATTTTGATGTTCCATCTCACATACTTTGACACTTTTTAGTGGTTTGAATTCATGAGCAGCTTCATGGTAGAAAGATGGACAATAACTTACAAAAAAATTTATAGACTCTGAAAACACACTGGAGGGTCAATTATGAGTTAGTTTTTCCTAAATGACAATAAGTGAGTGAGTGATTAAAAGTGGATTGATTGCTCGAAACTCATATCCTACCTAAATTGACAAGGACAGACATAGAATATCTGAACAAACCCATTACAAAAGAAGAAATTGAAAGGGTTATAAAAATACTTCCTCCCAAGAAAAGTCCTAGGCCAGATGGCTTTACAGATGAATTCTGCAAATTATTCCTAGAAGATCTATCATGAATTCTATTTAAATTATTTTTTAGAAAATTAAAAACAAGGAATACTGCCAGAGTCATTTTGTGAAACAAGCATATCCCTAATACCAAAACTAGGAAAAGGGATTTACAAGAAAGAAAATTACAGACAAATATCTTTCTTGAATATAGACGCAAAAATCCTTAACAAAATAATAGCCAGTAGAATCCAATGATGTTGATTGTGGGATTCATAACAGGTAAGGAAGGATGGTTCAACATAAGACAATCAACGAAATTCATCATTTAACAAAGCAAAAACAATAACCATATGATTTCAGTAATTGATTCAGAAAAGACATTTGACAAAATCCAACACCTCTTCCTGATAGAGACACTCAACAAAATTGGAATAGAAGGGACTTTCTTCAACATAGTGAAAAGTATATATGCAAAAGCAAGAACCAATATAATTCTCAATGAAGAAAGACTAAAAGCATTTTCCTTGTAAACAGGGACCAGACAAAAATGTCCACTGTAACCACTTCTATTCAATATTGTATTGGGAGTGTTTGCTGGACAATACAATGAGAAAATGAAGTAAAGTGCTTTCATTGGCAAAGAGATGGTTAAACTATCACTATGTGCAGAAAACATGATAGGGTAAACAGAAAATCCCAAAGACTCAACAACAACAACAACAACAAAACACCTGTTATAATTAGTAGGTTTATTTACTAGAGTGGTAGAATACAAGATCAATATCCAAAAGTCAGTGGTCTTCCTCTACAGTAACAATGAGAACACAGAGAAGAAAACCAAGAATGCAATACCATTTACAATAGCCAACCACAAATTAAGATACTTGGGAGTGAACCTAACTAGAGACACAAACGTCCTATACAAAGAAATTGCAGCAGTCACAGTGTCAATCTACCTGGTTGAGGATCTTCCTCTCCTTCGCCAACCCTTCACACTTTCCAACATCATGCCCCTCTCTAAGGAATAGCACCTATTAGCATTATGCCAAAAGTATATGGAGCAAAGCATTATCATTCTGGCCTCCAAACGGCACTCTGGCTGCACCCTCTCCAAGACATATCTATTCATTTTCTGGGCTATCCATGAGATGTTCAGTGTTCTTTTCCAACACCATGGCTCAAAGGCAGCAATTATTTTTCTGTCATCTTTATTCATTGCCCAGGTCTCAGATGCATAGCTAGTAACAGGAAAGACTATGGCCTGAATCAGACAGACCTTATTCCTCAAACTGACATCACTTCTCCTCAATAATTTTGAAAGGTCCCTCACTGCAGATAAACCCAGTGCAATGTGTCTCCTTATTTCCTGACTGCTTGTACCCAGGGTATTAATTTTGGATCCAAGCAAAATGAAGCTGTGGGCAGTTTCAAGCTCTCCTCCATCCATCATGACACTGCCTATTGGTCCAGCGGTAAGAATATTTGTTTTCTTGATACTGGAACAGAATCCATACTGATGGTTGCATTCCTTGATCTTCTGCAACAAGTACTTCAAGTCATCCTCACTTTCAGTCAGCAAGGTTGTGTCATCTGCATAATGCAGGTTATTGATGAGTCTCCCCCAATTCAATAAAAAAATTAAATCATTATATTTCAGGACTCATGTCCATATTTTCCAACTATTATTCCTTCTTTACTGTTTCCTACTTTTGCATTCCAGTTACCATTTATCATTAATGCATCATGATTACATGTTTGGTCAATTTCATACTTCAAAATTTGGTAAAAATTCTCATTTTTTTTCCTCTGTGGCACTAGATGTAGGAGCAGATACTTGAATAATAGTAGTGTTAACCAATCTTCCTTGTATGTGTATGTGTATTATCTTCTCACTCACTACATTACATTTCAAGAAAGAACTTGAAACTGACTTTTTTACTATGAATGCAACACCATTCTTCTGTTTTTCATTCCTTTCATAGTATATCATATGATTATATAATTAAAAGTGGCCATAGATGGTCCATCACATCTCACTAGTATGTCAATATTCATGTGTTCCATTTCATTTTTAACAATTTCCAGTTTTCCAACATTCAAGCTATGAATATGCCTCGTACCAATTGTTAGATAATGCTTATCATTATCGATTTTCTCATTTCAACTGACTTCAAATCTGTAGTTCCAGGAGTGTAGTGGTAGAGAACTACTAGAACTATCTTTTTTGCTCAGTGTTCGTAGGGTTTTCTAAAGCCTTTTATTTAGGAAGTAGATGGCACATCCTGTTTCCTGCAATCCCGATACAGATACCAAATTTATTTTTTATAGGAGATCAAAGGGAAATTATCGAGTGTGTTTGGAGAGGCAAGAGACATCTAATAAGCAAAACACTCCCTGATCTCAAAACCCAAACAGCTTGGTATTGGTACACTGTCAGGCATATAGACCAATGAAACAGAATTGAGTACTCAGAAATAGAGACAGCTATCTATAGTTAAGTGATACTAGACTTATACTTAGGAAATCAAACTTACAAAATGGAGAAATGACAACCTCTCCAACAAATGGTGCTGGCAACGCTGGACAGCTACCTGCAGAAAGTTAAAATAGGATCTGTATCTCAAATCATACACAAAAATCAACTCAAGGTGGATCAGAAATGTGGTGGTAAAGCACAAAACCATACAGTTCATCAGAGAAAGACTGAAACCAAGTTTAGAAGGCCTGGGGTATGGTATAAAGATACTGCCAAATACAGCCAGAAATGCACAATCTGAAGAGGATAAAATTGATGAATGGGACCTTCTAAAGATTAAATCCCAGTACACATCAAAAACTTTTTCCAAGAGAGTGAAAAGAAAATATACTGCCTGAGAACAAGCATTTGGCAATACCATCTCAGCAAGAGTCTCATATCGAAAATTTACAGAACACTCATGGGTTTTCACAAGAAAAAGGCTTCTAACCCAGTTACAAAATGGGTAAAAGACATGGAAAGAATTTTCACAGAGGAAGATATTAGAATAACCAATAGACACATGAAGAAATTGTCAAAATCACTGGCAATAAGAGAGATGCAAATCGTGGTACAACCATTCTGGAAGGCAGTTTGGCACTTCCTCAAAAAACTGAACTTAGAAATTCCATATGACCCAGCTATTCCACTACATGGACTATATGATGAGAAAATGAGAACTGATTTATACACCAATGTTCGTAGCAGCATTATTCACCATTGCAAGGACATGAAAACAGCCCAAATGTCCAACCACAAATGAATGGATTGAGAAATTATGGTAGATGCACACAATGGAATATTGTGCAGCATGCAGGAGCAATGATTTTGTAAATTACTACCTAACTTGTGAGGGACTGGAGAATATTATACTGAGTTAAGTAACTCAGTTTCATAAGGACAAGAACTGTACCGAACCATTACATTAAAATGAAAATGGAGATCCAAGAGGAGGGGAGGGTGGAAGCAGAGAAATGAGTTGGGAGAGGGGGTAATCATAGGGTTATACAATTTTATGGGGGAGGAGTGAAGGAAATGAGAAAATCTGGTATGAAAAACCATGTATTCAAACTTTGTAAATAAAGTAGTATGAAAAACTATTTACAACAAAAGTGGATTAAGAAGTCAAAACATGATAAATGAAGATTGAAATTGTCAAAGATTTCATTTTACTTTGTGTCACAACCAATGCATAGGGAAGTAGCATGCAACAAAAAACATTATACATTGCTTTGGGGAAATCTGCTGTAAGGAATCTCTTCAAAGTATTAAAAATGTAAAGAGAAAAGAAGAAAATACATTATTTTGAGGATTAAAATTTGCCTGACTGAGGACATTGTTGTTGTTGTTGTTGTTATGGGCTGTCAAGTTGACTATGACTAACCCTATGAACAATAGCTCTGAATCATATCCTGTACTGAGCAAACCTCACCATCCCTGACACACCTGCCCCCATTGCCATAATCACTGTGTCAATCCATCTCATTCAGAGTCTTCATCTCCTATGGTAACTCTTTTTCATTCTAAGCAAGATATCTATCTCAAAGAACTGATTCCTCCTGGCAATATTCCCAAATTATATCAGACAGTGCTCCAAAATATTTTCCTAGAAGGAGCAACCTGATTTCATCCTCTCTAGGATAAACCTGTTTGTTCTCTTCGCAGTCCATGTTATGTTCAGTACTCTTCTCCAGCACGACAGCTCAAAGGCTTTGATTCTTGTTCTGTCATTTTTAGTCACTCTTATCCATAACAAGCAATTGAGAAGCCCATGGCCTGGATCAAGCACACTTTCATCTCTAGAATGGCATCATTGTTCTTTTGCACTCTGGCGAGGTATGGCAGCAGATTTTCCTCATCTTTTGATGAGTGCCAAGAGTCTTGGTTGTGGATCTGAGAAAAATGAAATTATTAACAATCTCAATTGTTTGTCCATCTATTATGATGTTGCCAATTGGTCCAATGTTAAGAATCTTTGTTTTCTCACTGTTGAGATGTAATTCAAATTGGAGACTGAATTCCTTGATCTTCTACAGTAAATGCTTCAGGCCCTCCTCAGTTTCAGCAATCAATGCTGTATCATCTGCATAAAACACATGCTGTAGATAAATGTTCCTCCAATCTTGATGCCACATTCTTTCTCTTACACTCCAGTCTCTCAAATGATCTGTTCCACATTTAGATTGAGAAGTTATGAAGACAGAATTCATTCCTGACACATTTATTTCCTAATTTTGAACCATGCAGTGTTTCCTTGCTCTGTTTTGAGGACTCCTTCTAGATCCAATCATAGGTTTCATATGAGCACAATCAGATATTCTGGGATGCCCATTCTAGTTGTGATCCACACAAATGTCTTTGCATATTCAATGAAACCACAATATTTAATTCTGGTTTAGATAAAAATGCTATGAATTGGAACCCACTAGAAACAATCTGTTTGATAAGCAAATAATTCAAGAAGTTTTACTATATAAAATGTAGCATCAAGACTGGAGGAAGACTCATCAACAATCTGTGCTGTACAAAGGACAGAACTTGCTTGCATAAAGTGAAGAAGATTTAAAGGACTGACTTAAGAGGATAAAAGACTACAAACTTTAGTATTGATTATAGCAGCAGCTAGGAAATTAAGAGATGTACTGGGAAAGTGGGCTGTCGAAAACCTCTCCAAAGTACTGAAAAGCAATGATGTCTGTCTGGAGACTAAGGTGCATCTGATACTACTTGCTATGCATCAGAGAGGTAGAAAATGACTAGAGATTTTAGAAGGAGAGTTGCTGTTTTTGAGCTGTGGTGTTGAAAAAAGAGTATTGAATATGCCATGGACAGATAGGAGAACAAACACGTTTATTCTGCAGAGGGTGAATCCAGGCTGCTCCTTGGAGGCAAGGATTCTGAAGCTTTGTCTGACATTCTTTGGACATGTTGCAAGGCAGGATCAGTCCTTGGAGAGGGACATCATGCTTGGGATGGTGGAGGGACAGCACAGGAGAGGAAGATCCTCGATGAGATGGATTGATTCATTCGCTGGGGAAATGGGGATAGGTGTGTCGGAAACAATAAGATTGGCACAGTATAGAGCAGGTTTTAAGGTTGTTGTACATAGGGGCACTATGAGTTGCAGGCAATTTGATGGCACATAACACCACCAACAATATATTTCAACATCAGGAAAATAAAAATCCTCACTCGACCAAATTATCACAATTGAGAAAATATTAAAGTTATCAAGAATTTCATTTTACTTTGATTTACAATCAGTATGTGTGGTACTAATAGTCAAGAAATCCAAAAGCATGTTGCATTGAGAAAACCTGCTGTCAAGAATAGCTTCAAAGTTCTAAAGAGTAACCAGGTCTATTTAAAGTTTAAAGTTTCCCTAGTCTTTTCATGGTATTTTCATTTGCTTCTGTGTATCTGAAAGTTGGACAATGGATATAAGGATAACAAAACAATCAATGCCTTTCAATTGTGGCATTGACCCATAATACTGAATATGCCATGGACTGCCAAAAGAAAAAAAGATGTCTGTCTTGGGTAAAGTACTACCAGGTTGCTTCTCAGAGTCAAAGATACTGAAACTTCAGCTCATTTCTTTTGTTCATATTGTCATATGAGGTCAGTTGTGGGAAAGAGACACTGTGCTCAAAACGGCAGAGGATCAGAGAAACAGAAAAGACTCTCAACAATTGAATTGACAGTGACTATAGCAGTGAGACTGAGTATGGGGATATTGCAAAGAAAGCACAAGGAAAAGCAAAGTTCAACAGCTCTACTGCCCAATGTGTTGTTATGAGTTTTAGTTGATTCAATAGCACATAACAGTAACAGCAAAATAGTTTAAGCAGCAACATAAATATACTAAGAAGCTTACTAGTTTTGACTGTGCTTAGTTCACATTTTTCTACTGAGGTTCTCTTTATGCTCCGTTTCCACCATTACCAACTCTTTCAGACGTTGTCATTTAGTCAGCTCAAACTTACGGCTATCCTAATTTTTCAGAGCAGAACTCTTTCATAGAGTTGCAAGGCTATAATATTTTGGAAACGATTACCAAGTCTGCGTTTTGAGATGACTGTGGGAATGTTTGAAACGTCAGCCATTTGACTATTTATTGGTTATCTCCTAATCACTAAGTAAATGCCAAAAAATATTACTGTATTGGTCAGGTGATAGAAGAAGAATTTAATCTTAAAGAAATTGTTAACATTAAGAAATATTCATAAAGATGGTGATGAGAAACTTTAGAAACATATATCATACTAAAGTAGTAAATAAATGAAAGTTCTTGTTGGAAGATTTATCATCTCTTCTGTGACATCCTCCTAATTCTGACAGACTTAAGTCAGTTACATCTTTATACATTTATACCACAGTCTTCTAATAATAAAGCAAGACTTTCACTTAAATAAAAGTTACTGTCTTCCCCCCCGCCCCCCCCCCAGTTACTGTCTTTTTTAGATATCTATTTTGGGTGGATTAAAACAATGGCTTATTCATAAAATATGTTCAGTAATAAGTTGATTAAATCAGATGTAAGTAATACTCAGCAGTGACAAATATTCTCAAAATTTTATATGATTGAAAATGGAAGCGAGATTGTTCTAGTTCGTTTTAGTGGCCATTGGTAATGTGAGAGTGATATTTCTATAAAATGGTGAGCATCTCTGGCAGAGGGTAAAGAGAAAAACTAAGTACTGTCCATTCAGTACTTATCATTCAGTGTAGATGACCATAATGGCACGATACATGTTACAGGATTTATAATGAAAATTGAGTCAGGAACATAAGATTCAAATGCTTTGTCAATGATACATTAAAACATAACAAAACAATAAGAAATCCAGAGGAATCTAATAAATACTGTACATGGTTTTACGCATATTAAGTAATTATAAAAAGAGATAATAGATAGATAGATAGATAGATAGATAGATAGATAGATAGATAGATAGATGAGATAGATATAAATCATGGAGAATTGGTTAAGCAATGTATAATGTACATATACTACAATAATCTGGCACTGAGTTTTGAAAAAAGAACTGATATTGGTTGTGAAAGCAGGTGTTGGGAGGATCGCTGTTTTTGAAATCCTATAAAGTGGTAGAAGGAAGATTATCTGATATCAGACAGAAAGTTCTAGCACTGTATGAACCTATGTATGGCTCATGTCATATATAGTGAGCCAAGAGACCTGCAGATATTTTTAATGTATACATTTTGTATATTTGTATGTTGCTTGTCTGAGTTTGGTACAGTTTTGTATTCATGTAGTGTTTTCTATGGAAAAACTGTTGCATATGAAACTGCAAAATCCATGATTTTGTCACAAATGTTCTATCATCCATCAATCACTAGGGCACACTTTCCTTTTCCAAAGAACTGTTAGAGCAGCACTGATTGTAGGTGGTGAAGAAAGATGGTGAATACAGATCACTCTAATTTGGCAGTGGAAGGAAGGAGTGAGAATGAGCGTTGTAGATGTGTCAGAAGAATAAGAAATTATAGTACTTTATGCTCAAAAAAATGAAGAATATATGATTGATTAAGTTTTAAAATAAATCATCCAAAGGAATTTGTGTTCTGTCAAAAACTGAAACTTAAATTTTACAATCCTGGCTCCAGTGATGGCATAAAATGAATAAACAGGGAAAAATTATACATACAATCACAGCAAAATCTTTGTTAAGGTCTTGGAATTACAATCTTACCAAGAACCCACTATACATGCAGGTAAAATCACCCCTTTAGACCAATTTAATGATATTTCAAAAGGTAAATGAATATCCTTTCCACTTTAATTCCATTTTTATGAGAATACATCTAATCATCTTTCATACCCTATATCATGGGAGTTCATTATGGTAGTGCAGTGATTAAGCATTCAGTTACTTCCTGAAGGTCTGTAGCTTGAACCAACCAGCCACAGAGCAGAAGAAAGAGGTGGCCCGTCTGCTTCCATGAATATTACAGGTTTGGAAATGTTATGGAATATTTCTCCTCTGCCTTGAAAGGTCACAGTGAATTGAAATAAACTTGAAAAACACAACGAAGGTATCTATTAATAAATTAAAATAACTCACTAAGCAAGAAAATCTATACAGACAGTCTCTGGTTTTCAAATGAGATCCTTTCCTGTGTCTTTAAGTGGAATTTGTAGGTGAGACAGAACAGGTGCATACAATCCTTATTTAGCCTCACTTTAGTGCGGGAAAATGATAGAAGCCTTTTCAGTATTTAGCAGCTGCACCTGCAGCAAGTGAAGGTGATTGTGATGAAGAATTTGTTGTGAGTAGGAGTTCAGTCACTTCTAAGGGAGGACAAATTTACATAATATTAAATGGTAAGTACATTGTCCATAAACCAGAATTTGATAACTGGGACTGCCTGTATTCAATTTATTTCTACCTCTGCTTGCAGTTCTGCTTGGGACTGGAGAAGGAAGAAGGAAAGAAAAAAATGAATTATGTTTTCTTTTTAACATCTTGGTTCTACTGATATATGTTGAACCAGAGATGCTATTGCTCTTGTTTTGTTGTTGGTCACTGTCCAGTTGACTCCGGTTCATCATAGTCTTCTGTTCTGTGGACAACAGAATGGAATTCAGCCTGCTCCTGTGCCGTTGTTACAATCTCCACTAGGCTTAACACCATCGCTGTAGTCACTATGTCAATCCTTCTTTTTGAGAATCTTCCTCTCTTTCAAGGACTCTTTAATTTCCTAAAGAAATATGATGTGCTTTTTCAGGGACTGATTCCTCCTTTTAATGTGCCCAAAGTATGTGAGACAGTATCATCACCTTTGCTTCCAAGAAGCACATTGGCTGCATCTTCTTCAAGACAGATTTGTTTCTCGTTTTTTGCCGTCTGTAGTATAGTAGATATTGTTAATGGGGGGAAAAAATCCATGTAGATAAAACACTATTAATGGAATTTTATGTATTGTAGGTTTTATATATGAAGAAGTGGGAATCCTTTAGCCTTCTGGATTAAAATGTTCTTCTTACTAAGAGTGAAGTTTAGACATTGTCTTGCAGTAATGTATTTATCCAGAATTATGTAGTGTTAAAAAAAAAGAAAGAAATGCAGAAGGAGGTTCAAAAATGTCTGACAAACTTGAATGAATCATTTCTTAAGAATATATTTTAAGCTTTAAAAAATTTAAAGAAAGACTAAATCTCTAAACTAAGGTAACGGTTATTTGTTCATCTTAACTATAATATCCTTTTCAACAAACGTCACTTAGTCACAGCTGCAAGTATGTATTATGAGAACGAAACAGTATTTTTACATCACAAAATTATTAAAACAGAAAGATTTAATTCAAGGAAATGAAGAAAGACACAAGGGATAAAATAAATTTTGATTAGTTATAACAAGGGACTCCCAAATATGCATATGCATCCTCAAATCCCACGCCATTTCTGTGATGCATAAGCCCCAGCACTTTATCCCTAATCTCTTGGACAATCAGCAAGGGAAATTCTCTGACTTTTCTTGATTTTCCATATTTTGCATGTGATGGTTTTACAGGAAAGCCCAAGAACTTAACCTTTAGCTCACTGTCACATATTCCACTAAGAAACCTCCATTTAGTCATTCATGAAAACCATAGTCTTATAGCAATAATGAAGCATGTGTGCTTCATTTCAATTCTTTCCCATTGGAATATTTCATTTGAAATATTGTTGTAAGAACCTTCTGAGTTCTATTTGTACGCTAAGATACATATGAATAAATAAATTTATAGGTACAGGTACACATTTTTTTAAATTGTCAGAGAAAATTAAATTGGCTCAAGATAGAACAAGGTTCAGAACTATTGTACACAGAGTCGCTATGCGTTGCAAGCGACTCAATGACATATAGCAACAATTTCTAAAACAAGAAAAAGATATCACAAAATATAGTAACTAATGTCTTTACTTATACAAAGGCAGAATTCTACTTTTAGAAAGTTAATACAGCTTTTTGAAAGAAGAAATGTACATATCTAGATCCATTGGCAATGTAAGTCAAGTGCTACATAGTTATTAAAAATTAATTAAGACATATACTTATCAATATATCCTAAACTCTTTTATGATAATAGCCTGTTTCAGCAAAGGTAAAGGTAAATTTTGGATTATGGTAAATTGCACACAGAATGTATCAGGTGATATATTACTTACAGTAATAACAGAGTAAAAGAAATATGTAAGAAAATATTCTCATACCTGAAAGTCACAGTGTGTTAACATTACTCTACAATTGAAACTCTATATGATTTTTTTCATATTTCTATAAAGTCTGGTGTCATTTCACAGTGAAAGATCAAATTTCCATTGTTATTGTTGTAGTTGTTGAGAACATAGAGTCAGAGCTAACTGACAGCTGACCCTCCGTGGGTTTGCAGAGGCAGTAGCTGCACTGCTACTAGACCACCAGAGATCCTTGTATAATATGGATGTATATGGTTTTCTTATTATGTTTATAAAGCCTTGAGCTATTTCACAGGGAATGATAACATTTCCATTGTTAGAAAACGGCTATTAATTCAAATAATGTCAAAATCATTTTTTAAAATTATTCTTTTATAAATCTAGAATTAGAATGACGCATTTTTCATCCAAAACATTTGAAGAATTGGAAACCCAATGGAGGTAATGTGAAATGAAAACAACTCAAGAGCAGTGAGTTGAATATATATTACCAGATGAGAGAAAGAAATGGTTCTAGATATTGGAGTTTCAAAGAAAGTTCAAACAAAGAAAATATTATAATTCCATAGTTCAAATCTGGGAAAAAAATTCACAATACCAACTGAGCTCCACATGATGAAGATGAAAGCAGAGTATGCAAAATAACTGTTAAGAATGAGAATTGATGCCTTTGAGCTGTGGTGCTAGAGAGTATTAAATTTACTGCTAGGAGAACAAACAGATTTGTTCTAGAGAACGTGAAACCAGGCTTCTTCTTGGAAGCAAATATTCTAAAGCTTCATCTGACATACTTTGGGCATGTTGCCAGGAGTGACCAGTCATTGGAGAGGGATGCCATTCTTAGGAGGGTGGAGGGACAGCTCAAGAGAGGAAGAACCTGCATGAGATGGATTGAATGAGTGATTGGGGTAATGGAGGTAGGTGTGTCAGAGACAATATAGTTGACAGGGGATAGAGCAGGTTTCAGAGCTGTTGTACAAAGGACTGCTATGAGTCACAATGACTTGCCAGTACATAGCACCACTTACAACATTTATTCTCACAGTGTCCGTTTCTTGCCTAGATGCCATCTTGACATCAAGAAAACAAACATCCTTACCATAGGACCGAAACTTGATATGATGATAGATGGAAAAAGGATTGAAGCTGTTAGTCATTTCATCTTGCTTGGGTCGAAGATCAACAACACACAATCAACCATCAGAAAATCACAACACGTCAGGAGCGAACCCAAATCCACTGTCATGGACTACTCCAAAATTCCCAAGAGCAATGATGTCATCATGAAGACTAAGTTGTGCAAGCTTCAGGCCAGGGTCCTCTTAATCACCTATTATGCATCAAAGAGGTCTACAAAGAATAAAGATGACAGAAGAACTGATGCCTTTGAGTTGTGGTGGTGTAGAGGATATGGTGGCCTCATGGTAAGAAACTACACAGCAATCCTTAAGACACATGGCTTGACTCCACCAGCTGTTCAGTGCAATAAAGATGAGCAATCTCTTCCTATGCTATTTATTGCCACTGAAAACTGTGTCAGTTCTGACTCAACAATACAGAAAAACAATGAATTACCAAAGGGACAAGCAGACATATCTTGGAGAAAGTGCAGCCAGAGTGGTCCCTGAAGGCAAAGACAGCAAAGATCAGTCTTCCATACTTTGGGCATGTAGCTAGCTTAAGCTACTCCTTAGAAAGGGACACCATGCTTGGAAAGATGGAAGGGCAGTGAAGAATAAGACCTCCGATGAGTTGGATTGACACTACGACAGCAGTAATGGGCCCAAGTGTGCCAGAAAAGATAAGGATGGCACAAGATAGGGCAAGGTTTATGTGTGTTTTTTCATAGGGCTATTTAGTCTCACTCAACTTGACGGTACATAGAAACAAAACAAACTACAAGCACCCTCTTTTTAAAGCTCATCAATCAATGTTCAGATGAACTAGATGAGTTAGGTAAGGTTAAGAAATTATCTATATTATATTTATATTGGATTTGTATTCTATGGTATACTAAGCATTTTTATAAACTCCCAAGGAGGAATGAAAACTTGATGTTATTTGAGGCTGGAAAAAGGATTTGAGTTGAATAGAAGCTGGAACATAATCTATAAACCACAGTTCCTCTTCATTTTATGTATATTTCAAGGGAAATTTAATTCAGATGTTTCTGATTAATGTATACTTAGCTCATCAAACTTGTTGTGCAAGAGTTACTGATTTCCAGGAAGTCATTCTTTGTAAGATATTTCCCTCTACACAGGAAAGTCTAGCATTGCCAGCAATATATGGCATGTAAAACTGAAAAAGTATGTATATAAAGCAGGAGGGGCATTTGCTTATGAAATAGGTTGCCTCTGGAAA
>NW_006399886.1:1986938-1998747 GCF_000299155.1 Elephantulus edwardii | reverse complement strand
CTTGGGAGGGTGGAGGGACAGCGCAGGAGAGGAAGGCCCTCTATGAGGTGGATTGATTCAGTGACTGGGATAATTGGGATGGGAGTGTCGGAGTCCATGTGATTGGCACAGGACAGAGCGGAGTTTAGGGCTGTTATACATAGGGTTGCTATGAGTGGCAGGCGACTCGACGGCACATGACAACAATAACACATTTTTTAAATCAATTATCATTTTATACTGGTTTACTTACAAAGTTCACATACATTGTGTTTCACATTAAATCTTTGACATTTCCTTTACCCATCCATCCCTCCAACCATCATATTTTATTACTTTATGATTAGCCCACTCTCCCACCCTCTCCGCTCCTAACCCCTCTGCTCTCCTCCTCTCCACCTTGGTTACTTACACACGTTCTACAGTTACGGTTTTGCACAGTATTTGTCCTGGGACTGAGTAAGTTCACTTAGCTTAGTGATCTCCAGTCCCTCCTAAGTAACGTAGGGATTTACAAAATCATTATTCCTGCATACTGCATAATATTCCGTCGTGTGAATGTACCATAATTTCTCAAACCATTTGATTGTGTTTGGGCATTTGAGCTAGTTCTATGTTCTTGCGATGGTGAATAATGCTGCTGTGAACATTGGTGCACAAGTTTCAATGTGAGGCTTGGTTTCAATTTTCTCGGATTATATTACAAGCAGTGAAATTACTGGGTCATATGAAATTTCTATGTTCAGCTTTCTGAGGAAATGCCAAACTGCCTTTCATAGTCTTTGAACTATTTAAAATAGCACAGTGTATAAAAGTTCTTATCTGACCATATTCTCTCCAATATTTATTACTTCTTGTCCTGTTAAACTTTGCCACTGTTACTGGAGTGAAATGGTATCTCATGTTGGTTTTTGTTTGTATCTCTCTTATTGCCAGGGAGTTTGAGCATTTCTTCATATCTCTGTTGGCTATGTAAATATATTCCTTTGTGAAAATTTTTTCATGCCTTTTGCCCATTTTGTAATTGTGTTATCAGTCTTTTTCTTGTGGAAGCCTGTAGGATTCCATAAACTTTTGATATTAGATCACTGACTGAAACTGTATTGCTAAATGTTTGGGGTTTTGGAATTGTTTGTTATTCCCCCCAGTCAGTGGGGTTGTTGTTGTTGATTCCTCCACTCTATTGGAAATTATTTTTTATGTGCACAGAGATATAATCGTTAAAAGGTCCAATTCAACAATTTTATCCCTTCCAGATTATGCCTTTAAGCAAATAGCAAGAACCATATGATCTTAGCCATTGATGCAGAAAAGGCATTTGGCAAAATCCAACAACACTTTCTGATAAAGGCACTCAGGAAAAATTGAAATAGAAGGGAATTTCCTCACCCAAGTTAAAAGCCAACATCATTCTCAAAGATTAAAAGTGTTTTTCTTGTGAAAAAGGACCAGACAAGGATGCTCACTGTGGCCACTTCTATTTGGCATTGTATTGGAAGTGCTTGCTAGGGCAATTCAGCAAAAGAAGGAAAATAAGATGTCCAGATTGGAAAGAAATGGTTAAACTGTTGCTATATCCAGATGATAATGTACACACACACGCAAAAAAAAAAAACCAAAACAGAAAACACAAAAACCAAAGATTCAATAAAAACCTGTTAGAGTTAGTAGAGCGATTTAGTAGAGTGGCAGGATACAAGATGAATAACCAAAAATCAGTGGGATTCCTGTACAGTAACAGTGAGAACTCAGAGAAGGAAACCAAGAAAGCAATAGCAGTTGCAATACCCAACCACAAATTGAGATACTTAGGAGTGAACCTACCTAGAGACAAAAAAGACCTTTGCAAAGAAAACTACAGAACAGTTCTTTGAGACTCAGTGAAGGACCTAAATAAATGGAAGAATGTTCCCTGTTCATGTATTCCAGGAGACTCAATATTGTGAAAATGTCAATCCTACCAAAGCAATCTACATTTTCAATGCAATCACAATACAGATACCAAATTTATTTTTAAAGATCAAAAAGGAAATTGCCAAGTTTATTTGGAGAAGCAAGAGATGCTGAATAAGCAAAGCACTTCTGAATACCAAACATGAATACCCACTTTGAATACCCATGATAGAGTGATAGCAACCAAAACAACATAGTACTAGTATAATAACAGGCACATAGACCAATGGAACAGAATTGAGGACCAGATATGGACCCAACTATTTATGATCAACTGATATTTAACAAGGAAATAAAGCTTATTAAATGGAGAAATGACAACATCTTCAATAAAGACTGTATTTATTCAAAGTTAAAGGCAAAATTATGTGTTTATGTCATGCAAAAACCTGTTTAACTTCAATTACTGATATTAGTTTCAATAATACAAAAAAGTCATAACATTGCTTTTGGGCCAATTCTGACTTGTAGTTGTTGTTAGGTGCCATTGCATCAAGTACTACCCATTGTGGACCTTTGATGTCACGAGGCTTGAGTCATAATTATTTACTCGTAGACATATTACAAAAGCCAACTATAATTTATTGATTCATTAATTGATCCATTATCACATTTGACACATCAGTGTCTCAGTGTTCAGCATCACAGCAACCACGAGTTACATCTGTACAGCAAGTGGACAGACCAGGGCCATAGGACCTAGAAGAATGCTTGACCAAAAACGATTAAAAACAGGCCTGAGGGCTGCGAATTAAATGTGTCAAATGCAATAATGGTTACCCATGGTGGACAGTGTTTGGTGGAGCTCCCCAATTAAAACAAGCTTGGAAGCAGGAGTGGTATCCACTTCCAAAATAACTTGCCTCCAGAAACCCTATCAACCTGAAAAGCAATGAAAGTTTTACAAGTGTTCAGGTCTTTCATTTATAGGGTAGCTGTGAGTCACCTACGACTCGACGTAGAGAGATCTCAGTTGGCCTCGTGGACAGAAAGTGATGCAAGCAAGCCAAAGATGGGTGACTTTTAATCTTCAGTCCTTAGGCCTGCTTTTAATTGTTTTTGGTCAAACATTCTTCTAAGCTGTATAGCCCTGGTGTGTCAACTTGCTGTACAGAGGTAACCCTTCTCCAATACCGTAGCTAAAAGATACCAATTGCTCTTCTGTCATTCTTATTCATTGTCCAGATCTTAGATGTATAGCAAGTGATCAGAAAAGCCATGGCCTGAATAAGATTCACCTTAGTCTTCAAGCTGACATTATTACTCTTCAATAATTTGGAGAGGTCCCCCCAACTGCAGACTTTTCCAAGTGTAAAATGTCTCTTGATTTCCTGACTGCTGGTACTAAGAGTGTTAAATATGGATGCAAGCAAGATAAAGCTATTGACAGCTTCAATCTTTTCTCAATCTATAATTATGTGTCCTATGAGTCCATTGATGAGAATCTCTGTTTTCCTGACACTTAGATGCAGTCCACATTGAAGGCTGTATTCTTTATAATATATTGACTCATAAAGGCCCTATAACATGAAGCCATACTACCCCATAATTTCCAAGAAGTTAAACTTTATAAAAATAGACTCCTACATCTTTAGTTTGAATCTCCAACAATTTATTTAGCAGTTAAATACTTAGCCATTGGACCTTTTCAATAGTACTACTGAAAACAAATGAAGTTCTGGTGGACCAGTGGGTAGGGAGTTGTACTGCTAATGTAAAGGTGGAAACTCTCTGGTCTTTGGAATCCACTAGCTGTTCCATGGAAGAAATAGAAATAATCACTTACCAGATTTACAAGCTCCAAAATTTCACTGAAAAGTCAGCTATAATAAAGCTCCATTTGACAGCAATGAGGTTTAGTATATGACATTGTAGTAAATTGAATTTTTACTTTTTGTGTATTGCTTGCTTGCTTTACCACTCTCTCTCATTGTTATATCTAGTGTGAGCCAACTCAATGTTGGCTGTCCAGCTGGCTTTCAGAGATTGTAAGTTGCACAGAAGGTGACTGCCCATTTCTTTTCCTTGGAGTAGTTAGTGGATTCCAACCTCCTACCTTTTGGTTGGCATTGCAACTCCATACTGGCTAGGCCACTAGAACTCTCTCCCATAACATAGATTTTTAAACTTTCATAATCTAAAATTTTAAATAATGGCCTAAACCACAACAATCGAAATGATTTCTTATCCTATAGCAGTCCCACTACCAGTAGGCAATTTGAACTGTTGTGAGTTGTCATTTTGCTTTGGCTAATTTTCAGAAGTGGATTGCTAAACTGTTAGCTCATCTTAGTTTGAAAACTGCTCAATAATAAAAAAAACGGGATATACAGAAGATGTATGACCAGGAATTGAGCCAAAGTTTGAACCATCACTATCATCTTTTCTTCTGTTATCTGCTCTTATTAAAAGGGGGGGGGGAATGTTTTTTAGTGATTGTTGCACAACATAATGAAAATAACTGATGGCACGGGTTACATATGTTAAAATAATAACACGGCAAATGCTACTCCATATAAAGTCCATACAGAAACTTTTAAAAAGAGACAAAAGCATAATAGGGAATGATTTATAAATTATTACTAATATTTTTAATGAGATAATTATGTTTATATATAATCTTCTAAAGTTACCACACTAGTGATCTGTATTTGAAAAGAAACAGAATAACAGGGTTGTTCCTAAGACACTGAAAATTTTAAGAATGCTCTATCAGTCATGGTGGATTGTATTTGAAAGAGCATTAAATTATATTTTTTTGCTCATAAACATACCCATTGTGAATTGTCTGAGGCTAATGTTTCATTTTATACCTCAAATATCTAAACTGATTGCAACTTTGTCTCAAGGTTTATATAAAAATCCTGAGAGCTATGAACATTGGTGTACAAATCTCTGTTTGTAACTCAGTTCTCATTTTTTCATGGTATATTCCAAGAAGTGGAATAGCTGCATCATATGGAATTTCTATGTTCAGCTTTGTGAGGAAACACCAAACGTCCTTCCAGAGTGGTTGTACCACTTCACAATCCTATCAAAAATGTATTAGAGTTCCTATCTTGCCACGTCCTCTCCAGCATTCATGTTGTGTTGTTGTTATGTGCTGTTGAGTCACTTGCGACTCACAGCGACCCTATATACAATAGCTTTAAACTCTGCTCTGTCCTGTGCTAATCTCATTGTCTCCGACACACTCATCCCAATTGCCCCAGTCATCGAATCAATCCACCTCCCAGAGGGCTTTCCCCTCCTGCGCCTGCCCTCCACCCTCTCAAGCATGATGTCCTTCTCCAAGGACCGGTCCCTCTTTACAACATGACCAAAGTATGTCAGATGAAGTCTCAGAATCCTTGCCTCCAAGGAGCAGCCCGGTTTAACCCTCTATAGGATGAATCTGTTTATTAGCAGTCTATGGCACTCTCAGCACTCTTCTCTAACACCAAAGCTCAAAAGCATCAATTCCCCTTCTATAATCCATGGTCATTGTCCAGCTCTCTGACACATAACAAGTGATTGCAAAGACCATGGTCTGTATCAGATGCACCTTAGTCTCCAGAGACACAGCATTGCTCTTCAGTACTTTAGAGAGGTCACTAACAGCAGACTTTCCCATGGCAATGTCTTTTAATTTGTGGCTGCTGGTGCCAAGAGTGTTGATTGTGGAGCCAAGCAGACTAAAGCTGTGAACAATCTCAATCTCTCCCATACTGATGCTGCCAATTGGTCCAGTGGTGAGAATCTTTGTCTTCTTGACATTGAGCCTTAATCCATACTGAAGGCTGCAGTCCCTGACCCTCAGCAGCAAGCACTTCAGGTCCTCCTCAGTTTCAGCAAGCAGGGTTGTGTCATCTGTATATTGCAGATTGTTGTTAATAGATCTTCCACCAATCTTGATGCCACATTTCTCCTCATAGAGCCCAGCCTCCTGGATAATCTGCTCTGCATACAGGTTGAAAAGGTATGGAGACAGGACATATCCCTGGCATACGCCCTTCCCAATTTTGAACCATGCAGTGTTTCCTTGCTCTGTTCTGACCTCTGCCTCTTTGTTCAAGTATAAGTTTCACATTAGTATGATCAAGTGTTCTGGGATTCCCATTCTTCTCAGAGTCAGCCACAGTTTGTTATGGTCCATGTGATGGGTAAAGGGTTTGATGGGTAAAGGATCTGGTGTGAAAAAAATGTATATGGCCTTTATTAACTTTGTATGTAAACTAGTAGAAAAGAAAAAAATCATGAAAGAATTGGAGGTATATAGAAAATAAATAGATGATTCTAAATTGTTTACAAAAAGTTATATGCTTTTGTACTTCATGTTGGTGAACAAAATATCTAGTAACACATGATTTTCAAAATGATAAAGAAATGCACAATGAAAGTTATATTAAGTATTGTCTACTGAAAATTATACAAGTGTTGTCCACAATTCGAAAGCACCTAACAACAACAACAAGGAAATACAAGACTATAATATGCTCAGGACCAAATCTGAATTATTTGTTATTCGTTGTTGTTAGTTGCTGTTGAGTTCATTCCAACTCAGAGTGACTCTGTGTCCAACAGAGTGAAATTATGCCCAATCTTGAGATCTGTTGTACTTGAGCTCATTGTTGAAGTCACTGTGTCAATCCCTATTTTGAGGGTCTTCTCTTTCAACTATTCTCTATTTTCCAAGCAATATATCCTTTCTCCAAGAACCAGTTCTATCTGATAACATGTCTAAACTATGGGAGACACAGCACCCAATTCTTTGCCTTTAAGTAGTGCACTGGGCTGTACTTTTTCCAAGATGGATTTGTACTTTCCACAGAATATTCTACACTCTTTTCTAACACTACAATTCAGAAGCATACATTTTTCAGCCTTCTTGAGTCATTGTCCAGTTTTCATACATATATGAAGTAATAGAAAATGCAATGACTGGGTTCAGGCCCACACTAGCCTTTAAACTGATACTTGTTTGTGTGGTTGTTATTGTGTACTGTTGAGTCCAAACTCACTCATAACTCACTCTCCAGCAGGTTATCAATAGCTCTAAACTACAGTATAGGAGATTATCTATCTTTGTACTGTGGAGAAACTGGTAGATTCCATCTGCATGGCGTTAGATTGGCAGCATTAAATTTCAAAGACATCTATTCTTCTGTCATCCTTAGTCATTGTCCAGCTCGTTGATGCATAGCAAGTAATGGCAAAGACCATGGACTGGATCAGGCATACCTTAGTGTCTAGATTTAAAATTGTTGCTTCTCAGTATTCTGGAGAGATCCCTGGTAGCAGATTTTCCAGTACAATTAATCTTTTGATTTCCTGACTGCTGATGCCAAGAATGTTGATTGTGGAGACAAACAAGCTGAAATTGTTAACAATCTCAATCTCTTCATCTATCATGACACTGGCAATTGGCCCAGTGGTGAGAATTTTTGTCCTTTTGATGTTGAGCTTCAATTCATATTGAAGACTATAGTCATTGGCCTAGTACACCAACACTTCAGGTCCTCCTCAGGTAGGCAAGTAAAGTGCCATTTGCATAATGTAGGTTATTGAAGAGTTTTCCCCACAATTTTGCGTATATATTGAAAAGGTATAAAAACAGGACGAATCCCTGACATACTCCTTTCCTGATTTTGAACCATGGTGTGCTGTCATGATTTGTTCTGAGGAATGCTTCTTGGTCTAAGTTTCATATCAGCACAATCAAGTGTTCTGAGATTTCCCTTCTCATCAATTACCACAATTTGTTGTGATCCACACAGTCAAATGCCTTTGCATACTTGACAAAACAAAGATAAACATTCTTCTGGTACTGTTTGCTTTCTGCCAAGATTCATCTGATATTGACAATAATATTTCTACCGTCATGACCTCTTCTAAACCCAGCTTGTATTTCTGGTAATTCACTGTCAATGTATCGTTCTGGTCATTTTTGGATCATCTTCAGCAGGATTTTGTTTACATTTTATATCAGTGATGTTGTTCAATAAGTTCCACACTCTGTCAGGTGACCATTTTTGTAATGGGAATAAATATGGATCTCTTCCAGTAAGTTGGTCAGGTAGTTTTCCTTCCAATTTCTTGGCACAACCTGGTGAGCATGTTCAGGGCAGCATCTGTTTGATGAAATATGTCAACTAGTATTCTACCATTTCCTGGGCCCTTATTTTATGCCGAGTCCTTCAGAGAAGTTTGCACTTTCTCCTTCATCACTCTTACTACTTTATTATATGTTGTTTCATGAAATTTTTCTGAGTCAACTAATTCTTTTGTTTAGACTGACTCTGTATAGTCCTTTCATTTTTTTTAATGCTTCCTGGATCTTTAAATATTCTGTCCATAGCATCCTTAAGCATTGAAACTTGTGGCTTAATTTTGTTCTTTAGTTCATTTAGCTTAAGAAATGCTGAATGAGTTTGGCCCTTTCGATTTTTCAATTGCAACTCTATGCATTTTGTTATAATACTTTGATTGTAATACTTCGCTTTATCTTCCTGAGATGCCCTTTGAAATCTTTTATTCAGCTCCTTAACTCTTGATTTCTTCCCTTTGCTTTGTTTTTTCAGCACTCTAGTGAAATATTCAGAGTGTACTCTCACATCCATTTTTGTCTTTTCTTCTTCCTCTGTGTTTGTACAGCACAAGGGAAAGGTTCTTGCCCCTGGGCTCCACTCCAGGCCTGTCATCTTATGGCTTAGTGCCTCTAATCTTCATTTTTCACCACACGGCATAACAACAATGCCATAATTTCGATGAAGAGAGCTATGTCTCCTTTAGATCCGGCAAACTGGTGTTGTTTATTTGAGCCCAAACCCCAGCTGTATGTGGACCTCTGTGGTTTACAATACAGATTTGGAACTGAATGTCCTCTCTTGCTTGGGGTTCCTGATGATAATATATCCCATGAATTTAGGGAGAATTTATCTATTTAATATTGTAACTGAAAATAGACATTTTCCTGATGTGTGTTAATGTTAGTTACTCTTAACTAACACAAACTTAGAGACTTTATGTGTATACCAAAATTAAACTTTATCAAATCTTAGATCTAGCATCATCACCATATCTTTGATATTCTTGATTCCCTTGCTGAAATTATTTTGTCAACCCATCCAATAAGGGTTTTTATCTTTTTGCAGTTCTCTATTAAACATGTTGATTTCTAGAAATCTCTCTTTCTTCATGATGAGTCCAAAGAAAAAATGATAAAAATCTAAGAGTGTTCTGGTTGTATTTCTCCTATTGCTTTGCTATGTGACATTGGGTCAGAAATGACTCATAGTTCTCTCTCCATATGATTTTCAGAGGCAGTAAATCACACAGGAAGAAAATCATGCATCTTTCTCCTTTGGAGCAGCTAGTGGATTGGAACTGTGTGCTGTTAGGTTTGACTCACAAAGAGTTTCCCTATTCTCCTAAAACTTATTTATTTGTTTTTTTTTCTAATTAAGTTTGATATATTCAATATTCTTTGCCAACACCACATCTCAAATGTATCAGTTCTTCAATTGTCTTTTTTCATTGTACAACTTTCACAAGTATTTTAGACAATTTTAAAAAAAATTTCAGTTGTTTGAAGCACATCTTGTTGGACAAAGTGATTTTTTTTGCTTTCTAGAATTTTAAAACATATTTTTCAGCAGATATATACAATGGATTATGTCTTACATTTGTTTCCATGAGTGTTGATTGCAAGTTCAAGTAGAATGAAATCCTTGATAACTTTAATTATTTATCTATTTAACATTGTAATTAAAAATAGAACTTCTATACTAGACAGAAAATTACTTGATGATAGGGTACCTGACTTGCATGGTTAAGCAACTCCAGAACTTAATGGTAAATTGAGTAAAATCAGATTTTAATTAAGCATAGAACATATGTAAGTCCCTTTGTGAATAATACTTCATATATTTTGCCTACTATATCCTCCTCAGAAGAACAAAACAGATTATATTCTCTCCATGTTTAATATAAATATAATGAACCTAGATGATGTAACTGAAAAAAAAAAACAACACCAAAAAACCCAAAATAGATGCCACACTAAAAAAAAAAAAAACCAACCCCAAACCAGCATCATCTATTTAAATCTGGTGATTTTGAAAGCAAGCTTAATTCACATTCTTCTGTAGCTTATTATTTCACATTTGCAATTTTGAACAGTCTAAATTGTCAATTACTACGTCTTAACTTTATTAATGTGATCATTTAAAGGGAAGAAATTGCTTGGCATTTCTCAGGCTGAAGAAATTGAAAAACAAATGCAAGTCTTAAGTTCCAGTACTAAAGGATGCTATGGGCAAAATTTTGAGTGATGCCAGAAGCATCAAAAGAATATGGTGGGAATACACAGAGTCATTGTACTAAAAACGAATGAATGCTATATTCGTGTGACATCAGGATTAGAGGTAGATTCAGCAACAATCTGTGTTATGCAGATAATACAACCCTGCTTGCTGAAACTGAGGAGGACCTGAAACACTTGCTGCAGAAGATTACGGACTGCAACCTTTAATATTATTGAAGCTCAACATCAAGTAAACAAAGATTCTCACCACTTACTCTCAGAATCATGATAGATGGTGAAGAGATCAAGATTTTTAACAGCTTCAGTTTGCTTGGCTCTACAAATCAACACTTTTGGTACCAGTAGTCAGGAAATTATAATTGCATTGTTCAAGTCTGTTACCAGAAACCTCTCCAAACTGCTGAAGAGCCGCAATTTCAGTCTGGAGAGTATGGTGTGTCTGATTCAGGCCACAGTCTTTGCAATTACTTGCTATGCATCAGGAAGCTGGGCAATGACTATGGATATTAGAAGGAGAATTAATGCCTTTGCATTGTGGTGCTGGAGAATAGTGTTGAATATACCATGGACCTAGGAGAACAAACAAGTTCGACCTAGAGATTGATACCAGGCTGCTCCTTGGAGGTAAGGATTCTTAAGCTTCATCTGACATACTCTGGACATGTTAAAAGGTGGGAGGAATACTTTTGATGAGATGGATTTATTCAGTGACTGGGGTAATGGGGGTAGGTGTGTCAGAGACAATAAAATGGACTCAGGATAGAGCAGGGTTTAGAGCTGTTATACATAGGATCGCTGAGTCACAGGCAACTCAACGGCACATAAAAACCACAACAACCATATGAAAAAGAGCAAAAACTAAGCCCTAGGTATCAATAGAATACAAATTTATATGTTTCAACTAACAGATACAGCTCTGGAAGTGCTCATGAGTCTATGTCAGAGAATTTGGAGGACAGTTACCTGATTGACTGGAAGAGATCATTATTTGTTCTCATTCCAAAGAAAGGTGATCCAACAGAATGTGGACATTTTCAAAAGAATATCATTAACATCACATATAAGCAAAATCTTGATTAAGATCATTCAAATCAGCCAAAATAGTACATAAACAAAGAAATACCAGAAGTGCAAGCAGTATTTTGAAGAGACTGTGAACCAGGAATATCACTGCTGATGTTAGATGGACTCTAGCTGAAAGTAAAGAATAAGAAAAAAAAGGTCTATTTCTGTTTTATTAACTATATGAAGGTATCTGTGTGGATAATAAAAAAAAATTATGGCTAACAAGAAAAGAATGGGAATCCTGGAACACTTAATTGTGTGCATATGATGCTTATTCCTAGATCAAGAGGCTTTTGTGAGAATGGAGCAAGGGAGCAGTACATGGTTTAAAATTAAGAAAGATGTTTATCGTGGCTTTGTTTACAATAGCAAGAAGTAGGAAACAACCCAGGTGCCCATCAACAAACAAATGCATAGAGAAGCTGTGGTATATTCACACAATGGAATACTACGCTGCATTGAAAAACAAGGAACTCCTGCAATATTATTCAAAATGGGTGACCCTGG
>NW_006399886.1:1985899-1986838 GCF_000299155.1 Elephantulus edwardii | reverse complement strand
AAAACTGAAAAAGTATGTATATAAAGCAGGAGGGGCATTTGCTTATGAAATAGGTTGCCTCTGGAAACTCCATGAACTTGGAAAAACAATGAAAGTTATACAAGTGTACAGGTCTTTCATTCACAGGGTTGCTGTGAGTCGTCTACAACTCAATGGCACTAACAACAACTATATTTTTTTACATATAGTTTTTTACATATATATTTACATACATATATTTACATATGTACACATATATGTATTTCTGTACATAGATATTTTCACATACATACATATTTTCATACATGTATATATTTCCATATATACACACACACATATATTTACACACATATACACATTTTCACATATATATTTATTTCTGTCTGACAAGAACTTTGGGAGCAAACTCTGCCATATCTTCTTTGAAATAAGTGAAACAACTGATATCCTTAATAGAAATGACTTAATTAAACCTCCAAACTAGTAAAATTATTAGAGAATTTGTATTATATTTAATCATGCAATCTCTGACCGCAAAATTGCTAACACATGGTCAAAACAGAAAAAAAAAAGACTGAACCCAACATCAGAAGACCTGATTTCTGAACTCAATTATGTTATACCCTTTCTAGGTGATAAAAGAATAGCATAGTTTCCCATTATCTTCATCTGTAGAATGAGAGAGGTTGGAAAAAACAATTTCTCAGAAACAGTTGATATTGAAATGTGACTTTATTTCTGATTTCATAATAATTTTAATATTCTGAACTCTGAAATTATTTTTGAAGGCTATATTTTTTAATCTAGAGATATTGTAGCTGGTGTTAGATGGATCTTGCCTGAAAGCAGGGAATACCAGAGGAATGTCTATCTGTGTTTCATTGAGTATGCAAAGGCATTTGACTGTGTAGATCATAACAAACTATGATTGAATCTGAGAAGAATGGGAATCCCAGAACA
>NW_006399886.1:1978090-1980434 GCF_000299155.1 Elephantulus edwardii | reverse complement strand
GCATTGAAAAACAAGGAACTCCTGCAATATTATTCAAAATGGGTGACCCTGGAGGACATTATGCTGAGTGAAATATCTCAGTCACAAAAGGACAAATATTACATGGTGCCACTGCTGTAAAATGGGACTGATATCAGGGTTGGAGTAAGACTGAGAAAAACTGGATAAATTGTGTATACTGCATTGAGACAGATGAGAGAATAATTTAAAAGAGATGTATGATAGGGTATTATGGTTATCACAAGAGTCCACAATTAACGTTGCATAGTGGCAGTACGAGGGGTGCGGGGGGATTGTGTACCAGGGAGGGAGTGTTTCTTTTACTTTTCAAAGAGAGGAGCAAACTGGGGTGGGGGGAAGGGCTGGGTGGGGAGAGAAGTGCAGCAATGAATGAATGGAAATCCAAAATCTCTGTAAATGCTCATTAAAAATAATTTTTTAAAAATTGTCTGGTATTTCATCTTGAGTAAATCCACAATCAACACTAATAGTCAAGAAGTCAAATGACGTATTGCTTAGGGAAGTCTACTGTCAAGAACCTCTCCAAAGTGTTGAAGAGCAATGATGTCAGCTTAAAGACTAAAAGGTACCTGAAAACCAAAAAAAAAAAGAGAGGTGTGTGTCATGGTTGCATCCTCTCTACATACCTGTTCAATCTCAATGATGAGCAAATGATTTGAGATGCTCAACTTTATGAAGAAGAATGTGGTATCAGAAGAGGAGACTCATTAATAGGCTGCCTTATGCAAATGGCACAACCTTACTTGAGGAAAGTCAGGAGGACTTGAAACACTTGCTGCAGAAGATCAAAGAATACATCTCATTGGAAAGAAAACAAAAACTATCACTACTGGATGAGTATGAAACCTCATCATAGAATGTAGAAAAGAAAAAAAAAACCAATAGTGAACATCTTTGTCTTACTTGCATCCAACATCAATGGTCAGAAGTCAGGAGACCAAAAAATGCAATGCACTGGGAAATCGGTAGTCAAGGACTTCTGAAAATTATTGAGGAGAAAGGACATCAGTTTGAGGACTAAAGTTCAGCCAATTCAGACCATAGTCATTTCAATCACTTGCTATGCATCTGAGAGCTGGACAACGAATAAAGATGACAGAAGAATTGATGTCTTTTGAATTGTAGTGTTGGAAAAGTGTACTGAACATTCCATTGACTGCCAAAAAAAACCCAAGTATGTCTTGGAGAAGGTGCAATCAAGGTACTCCATAGATACATAAATGGTAAAACATCTCACATACTTTGGGCATATTGTTAAGACAGACTATTCGTTGGACAGGTATGTTATACTTGGAAAGATAGTTCATGAAAGACAGGAAAACCCTCAACTAGATAGATTGACACAGTGACTGCTGCAATGGGCTTGAATGTGTCAGAAATTGTGAGGATGGTATAGGATATGACAGAGTTCATATTTGTTGTTTATGAGATCACTATGAGTCATACTCAATGACACCTAACAACAACAATGTGATCATATTTATTTTAAAATTATCAGAGGTAAAGAATACAATGGGTAGTAAATATTTTTAGGAAGTTGTCAGAAGGTACCACAGACATTATAAAAACAAAACAAAACAAACCCAGAAAAACCAAAAACAAGATTCCTCAGGCTCACTAACATTGTCAGTTTTGACTCATAGGGACATTCCATTGGTTTTCAAAGGCTGTGACTCATAATGGAAGGAGAATTCTCGTCTTTCTCCTGAGGAGACTCTTGTAGATTCAAGCTGCTGGCAACTGCAGGTTATGGATTGCTATCTCAACACCCTATGAATGAAGCCACCAGAGCTCTGGATGAGAGACAAACATTCCATTGTTCATTGCTTTAGAATTAGGACTGACTTATAGTCTAACCCCTAGTGGAGTTTTCTGAGACTCTAAATAAATCACGTGAAAAAATATTGTCCATCTTTTTCTCCTGTAGATCACTAGTTGGGTTCAATTTGCTTTTCTTTGAGTTGGCAATGAAACTCTTCACCCACTAGGTCACCAGAGCTCCCTATACTGGAGATACTGTATTTGTTGTTATGTTCTATTCAGTCAGGTCCCATTCATAGCTGATATTCCAGTGGGTTTTCAGAGATTAGAAATCACATAGCAGGGGATTGTGCATCTTTCCTAGGTGGAGCAGCTTGTAGATAGAGCAAAAACATTTATTTTTCCTAGTCAAGAAAGTAAAGCATCTATAGCAGGGAAGAATGGAGGAAAGAAGTGATATTAATAATGTTAAATAGCTTCATAACATATAAAATGTGTAGAGACAAAAAAGGTAGTATATTCATTTTCTCCTGGACACAGAGCCTACTAATTGGTCCTAAAA
>NW_006399886.1:1960879-1977346 GCF_000299155.1 Elephantulus edwardii | reverse complement strand
CCAAAATCTCTGTAAATGTTCATTAAAACTAATAAAATTTAATAATAATTAAAAAAAGAAAAAAGTAATGATAATGATGGAATGAATGATAACTTAATTTTTTAAATGGTTAATCAATGTTTGTTAAAGATATTTTTTTTCTGCTGTTCTATCCCTCTGTATAGCTACTGACCAAAATTCCTATAGCTCTGTAAGATAATTATGAAAATTAGTACATATTCTTGCTTAAGTATTTTAAGATGTTTCTATTGAGAAAGGATAACATGGCCACACAAGAAATTGAATGCATTTCACTTGATTGGATTTTTCTTTCAGTTTTTATTGTGAGATTCACTATCAGTTTTGAGGGAGTATGATTTTTTTGGGGGGGAGGGGAGACAAATTCTGGTTTCAGGATAATATTTAATTTTTTAAACAAATACAAGAAATTAAAAATGTATATAGAAAGATAGATATCACTCTCAAATATTCTATATTTACTATTATTATAGAGTGCTTTGGTGACATAGTGGAAAGGAATTGCACTGCCAACCCCCAAAAATGTGGTTTAAATCCACAAGCTGTTCTACAGGAGAAAGGTGAACAATCTCCTCTCATGTCATTTACTGCTTCTGAAAACCACGGATGGGTCAGCTATTGGTTGATTCCAATTTGATGGCTCATAACACAACAACAACAACAACAACAATGCTAGTTTGGCTGTTATTTTGTTCTGATTAAATTATTCGTCTATTTCCTACAATATGGCTATGTAATTTCTTACAATGTGGACACTCCCCAGTATATTAGGCTATCGAACTCTCATATTATTAATTTATCGCATAAGTATGTTATATTTTTCTACATAGGTAATATGGTTGCATTTTGATATGTTTTCTATATTGTTGTTGGGTGTTGTGGGGTCAAGTATGACTGACAACCTTTTGAACAAAAGATCTGAATCCTATTCTGTACTGAGCCATCCTAACACTTCCTAACACACAGAGCCCATTGCAGCACTTTGTCAATCCACCTGGTTGAAGGTCTTCTCCCACACCCGCCCTCCACACTTAACAACATCATGTACTTTTTCAAGGGATAGCAACTCCTAGCAACATGTCGAAAGTATGTGAGGTGACTCTTCATTATTCTTGCCTCCAAAGAGCACTCTGAATAAGAGAGGTAACCTTGCCTGGTTCCTATTCTCAAGGGGAAAGCCTTAACTTCTCTCCATTGAGAACAATGTTTGCTCTCTGGTTTGTGTATATACTTTTTACTATACTGATAAAAATCCCTTCTATTCCTATTTTGTTGAGTGTTTTAATCAGGAAATGGTATTGTATTTTGTCAAAAGCCTTATCTGCATCAATTGACAGGATCTTGTGGTTCCTGTTCATTGCTTTGCTATGTGATGACTTACACGGATTTTTTTTCTTATGTTTAACCATACTTGCATAACTGTCATGAATCCCACTTCGTCATGGTGAATTATATTTTTAGTGGATTTTTTTCATCGGAATCTATTGGCCAGGATTTTATTCAAGATTTTTGCATCTATGTTCCTAA
The DNA here is from genome assembly GCF_000299155.1 of Elephantulus edwardii. Taxonomy (NCBI): domain Eukaryota; kingdom Metazoa; phylum Chordata; class Mammalia; order Macroscelidea; family Macroscelididae; genus Elephantulus; species Elephantulus edwardii. The sequence continues at coordinate 1,975,801 of NW_006399886.1, read as the reverse complement.
GAGATAGTGGCCTACAGTTATCTATTTTGGTGGTGTCTTTACCTGTTTCGGGCATTAAGGATATGTTTGCTTCATAGAATGAGTCTGGGAGAATTCCATCTTTTTCTATTTTCTGAAATAATTTATGTAGAGTTGGTGACAGTTCTTCTCTGCATGTTTGATAAAATTCACTTGTAAAACTATCTAGTCCAGGACTCTGAGTCTGTTCCAGGGCTAATAGGTCTCTTCAGGTGTTCAATTTAATTTTGTGTCAATTTAGTTAGGTTGTGTTTTTTTAAGTATTTGTCCATTTCTTCTGGGTTTTCATATTTGTTTGAGTACAGTTTTTTATAATATTCCATTCTTATCCTTTTTCACTTTAGTTGGTTCTGTTGGGACATTGCCTTTTCCATTCCTTATTCAGATTATTTGTGTCTTTTCCTTCTTTGCTTTTGTTAGTTCTGCTAGTGGTTTTTCAATTTCATTGACCTTTTTGAAGAACCAACTCCTGGTTTTGCTGATGGTTTCAATTTTTTGTCCTGTTTTTTATTTCATTTATTTTTGCCCAAATTTTTATAATTTCAGGGTTTTGAAAGGTGTCAAATTTTCTTGCTGTTCTTTCTCAATTTGTTGGAGATGTTTGGTCCGAGAATCAATAGACATATTTTCCTGTGTTTTGATGTGTTTGCTTATTGCTATAAATTGACCTCTAATTACTGTTTTGGCTGTTTTCCAGTGGTTTTGTTGTGCTTTCATTGTCATTTGTTTCAAGAAACTTTTTTATTCCATTTTTTATTTCTTCTAATACCCACTAATGATAAAGCATGGTGTTGTTCAGCTTCCAAATTTATGTTTCTTTCTTCTATATCCTCTTGTTATAATTTTGTAGCATTGTGGTCTGAGAAGATGCCTTGTATTATTTCTATGCTCTTGAATTTATTGATGCTTGCCTCATGTCCTAATATGTGATCTATTCTGGAGAATGTTCCATGCACATTGGAGAAGAAGGTGTACTGTGCTTTTTTTGGGGTGCATTAGCCTATAGATATTTTTGAGATCATGTTGTATTATTTTGTAGTTTAATTCTTCAGCAAGTTTGTTGAGTTAATTTCTGGAAGTTCTATCTCATTTTGAGAGTGGTGTAGTGAAGTCTCAAACTACTATAATAGTGTTGTCTGTTTCTTTTTTCAGTTTTGTTAATGTTCGTTTTATATATCTTTATTTTGGTGCATAGATACTTATTATTGTTACATCTTCTTATTCTATTGATAAGAGAAGGGAATAAAAGGTATCCAAATTGGCAAAGAGTAGGTAAAATTATCTCTCTATGCAGGTGATATGATAATATACTTAGAAAACCCTAAAGATTCAGCAAAAACCCTACTAGGCATAGTTGACCAATTTAGTGAAGTGGCAGAATACAAGATCACCATACAAAAATGAATTTAATTTCTCTTCAGTGGCAAAGATAATATAAAACTGGGGCTAAGAAAAGCAATATCCATCACAATAGCTAATCACAAGATTAAATACTTGAGAGTAAACCTAATTGGAAACACACAAAAATTATTCAGAGAAAATTACAAAACATTATTATAAGAAACAAAAAGAGACCTGGAGAAATGGAAGAATATCCCTTGCTCATGGATAGGAAGACTCAATATTGTGAAAATGACAATCAATTCTGCAAAGGACAATCTACATGTTCAATGCAATTTCAATAAAAATACCAATTCCATTCTTCAAAAAGATGGACAAGGAAATCTCCAATTTAATTTATAATAGAAAGAGACCTCGAATAATCAAAGAATTCCCTAAGAGAAACAAAGTAGGGGCATCTCACCCTCTCATTTCAAATTCTACAATAACAGACACATAGATCAATGGAATAAAATTGAGAATCCAGAAATCAGCCTATCTGCCTATGGCCATCTGATTTTGACAGTAAAATAAAATAAGTGGGGAAATGACAGCCTTTTTAACAAATGGTGTTGGCAAAATTGGAAAATCATCTGCAGAAAACTCAAACAAGACCCACACATCACACCACACACAAAAAAACAAATCAAAGTGAATTAAGGACCTAAGACTTAAAAAAAGGGTTATAAACTTCATTAAAGAAAAGCTTGGAAGAACCAAAGAATCCTTAATTCACAACTTTTACAGTCTTCCAAGCAATCTGAAAAACTACAACCAGGAGAAGATAAAATAGGTAATGGAATTTTATAAGAATCAAATCCCTATGCAGATCCAAAATCTTCTCCAAGAGGGTAAAAAGGGAGACCACAGACTGGGAACACTATTTGTGTGTGAGGAGGGATGTATATTGAGAATTTATTGAATGCTCAAATGCCATAACAAGATAAATATAAACAACCCAATTTCAAAATGGCACAGGATATGAACAGACACCTCACCAAAAAAGACATTCAGATGACAAACACACGACTAAATGTTCAAAATCCCTAATAACAAAGCTCTAAGACAAATGTAAATTAAAACAACTCTGAGATATTATATCACCCCAATAAGAATAGCAAAATTTAACAGATCAGTAAACAATAAATGTTGTTGAGGCTGTGGAGAAACTGGAACCCTTATTCACTGTTGGTAAGAGTGTAAAATGGTGTAATCACTATGGAAGTCAGTATAGCTCTTTCTCAAAAATTTGGAAATAGAAACACCATTTGACTCATCCATTCCACTACTAAGAATATACCCTAAAGAAATCAGAACTGCCACCCAAGCCAATATATGCGCACTCATTGCACCTTAGTCCTCAAACTGACATCAGTACTCCTCAGTAATTTGGAAAGGTCCCTAGCTGCAGATTTTCCCAGCGCAATGTGACTCCTTATTTTCTGACTGCAGGTACCAAGGGTATTAATTGTTGATCCAAGCAAGATGAAGCTGTTGACAGTTTCAATCTCCTCTCCATCCATCATGATACTGTCTATTGTTCCAGTTATAAGAATCTTTATTTTCTTGCTATTGAGACACAATACATACTGAAGGCTGCATTCCTTGATCTTCTGCGAAAGTGCTTCAAGTAGACTAGTAAAGGCGACTTTACACATAGATTTCACCTGATGGGCTGCATAAGAATCAGATTGATTACATTTGTGAGGGGAAAAAAAACCAAAAAACAACAAAAACAAAACAACCCACAAAATCTTTGGAGAAGCTCAATATTAGCAGTCAAAACTAGGTCAGGGGCAGATTGTTGTCAGATTGTCAATTACTGATATGCAGGTTCTAATTGAGGCTGAAGAAAATTAAAATTAGTCCACAGAAACCAAGATATGATCTTGAATCAATCCTATCTGAATTTTATAATCATCTTAGGAATAGGTTTGAAGTATTGAATACCAATGAAAGATAGAAGACCAGATGAGTTGTGAGATGATATCATCCATGAAGAAGGCAAAATATTATCATAAAAACAAAGGAGAAAGAAAAAAAATCAAAATGGATGTAAGAAGAGACTGTTTAAAAGCAATATATGATTGGGTATTATGATCATGACAAGAATCCAGAATGAAGGCTGCATAGTGGAGTGGACTCAAGGGACGGGTGTTTGTATACCAATGAAAGAATTTTTCTTTTACTTTTCAAAGAAAAGAGTGAATGGGGCAGATGGAGCAGGAGGGGGAGCGGTCAACAGGGAGAAAAATGCAACAATGAATGAATGGAAATCCAAAGTCTCGGTAAGCATTCATTAAAATTAATACAAATAAATAAATAAATAAAATAATTAAATGAGAAAAAAAATTGCACTGGAGTGCCAGAAGCCACATCTAAAGTAAAACTTGTCAAAGTGAAAGAGCTGAACAGACAATTTCAAAGGGCAGCATGAGTAAAGTATTATAATGGAATTTGAAAAAAGCTGGATTTTAAGAATAAAAAGAGAAGAAATCACTCTGCATTTTTCAAGCTGAAAGAACTAAAAAATAAATTTAAGTCTCATGTCATAATATTGAAAGATGTAATGGGCAATATATTGAGTGACCCAGAAAACATCAAAAGAAGATGGAGGGAATACAGTCACTGTACCAGAAAGAATTTATTGACACTAAAAATAATTTCAAGAAGTACCATTCGAATAGGAGCAAATGGTGACGAAGGAGGAAATAAAGCTTCATTGAAGGCATTGAGAAAAAAGAAGGCCCCAGATATTGATGGTATACCAATTTACTTGTTTCAATTAAGAGATGCAATCTTGGAAGCACTCACAAGTCTGTGCCTGGAAATTTGGAGGATGGCTGTCTGGCCAATGTATTGGAAGGGGTTCATATTTGTTACCATTCCCAAGAAATATATGCAACTAAATGTGAAAATTGACAAAATATATTATTGATATCCCATGCAAGCAGAATACTGCTGAAGATCTTAAAAAATGTTTGCAACAATATGTTTTCTATATAGTTGGTCCTAATATGTTCTGCTCCCAAAATTATTTCCTTTTGTTTACTCTTCTATATTTCTTTTTCGTGTGGGGTGAGAAAAATTTTATTTAGAACTACCAAGCTGGACTAGGTTTAGATGACACCAATTTTATTGACAACATCCAAAGCATCATAGTCAAGAGCACGTCGAACGTTCACTTTCTTCTCTCCATGAGGCATAATCAATGTTTTGATCTTCGCCACATCAATGTTATAGAATTTCTTTATAGCTTATTTGATATGCTGTATATTGACCTTGGCATCCACAATGCACACAAAGGTATTATTATCTTCTATTTTCTTCATGGCTGACTCAGTTGTTAGGGGAACCTTGATGATGTCATAGTCGTCAAGCTTGTTTCTCCTGGGGGTGCTCTTTGGGGATATTTGATCTGCCTTCAGAGTCTCAACATCTTTGGGCCCCAGAAAAATGGGTAATGTGTGAATCTTTTTTTTTTATTTTTATGTAACTGTGGATGCCATTCAGGACTGCGTTTTTGGCCTTTAATGCCTTTGCTTTGGCTTCAGTTTTGGGAGGGGCATGGGCTTCCTCCTTTGCTTAGGCACCATCTTTGTAGAAAAGCTTATTCTTCTATATTTCAAATACAATTATGTTTGCTTCAGACTCATTTTTAATTCCGGATCCATTATCTAGGGGGAAATAAAATAGTCTCTGAAAAACCTCACACTTATGTCAACAAAAAATTTAATATGCTTGCTTTTAAGACATCGCTTAAATAACTAATGAAAAGGCTCAATGGTGGATTACAATGTTGATACTACAAGCATTACAGAATCTCCAAGGCTACATTTCTGTCATCTTTGAGCTTATCATTGCAACTCTCTGACAACATACGCTCTACTGGATGGAGACTTGTAAATATATTTATTATGGACTACAAATGGCAAAGCTTATGTCATTCTTGACAGTCCTGAGAAAATGTAAAATGGACCAGTACTTTCAAGTCATTAATTTTAAGATTGCTGAAACTTTAACAATAGATAAAATTATTTCCTATATAAAGTGAGTATTTTTCAATACAAGTTATAGTTTTATTGCTTTTTAAAAGACTAAGGAAACATCGTAAACTCAAATTATTTTATGTTTACAAATTATTAAAATCGTTCTTGGAATATTACTCAGATTAACAGTAAATGTTTCTATAGTTGGCTTAATATTATATAAACTACAGAAATGCTAATAATAATTCATAGTCTCAATGAATGACATTATTAAAAATACTCTGACTTCAATGAAAGCTCAAGTAACATCATTTAATGAAAATTATCACTCTTAACACAGAGATAAGCAGCTTAAAAGGGTAACATTATGAGTGATCTTGCCCTTCCTGATTTCAATTCTCTTGTTTAATAAAACAAAGTGGCTGGAAATATCATTTCACAATTTCTTTTAGTACAGAAATGTGTCATTTCAAAGAGACAAACAAGACATATATCATTGAATTGTACTTTTATAAATGTACACCCTTAAAAACATGCACACATACAAGTCGATATGCACAAGCATATAAGCTTCATTGAGGCAGCAATTTAGTAATCAGCTGCCAAAATAAAGGAGGTTAGATTAAACCCACCCAGCAATTCTGTGGCAAATATACCTGGTGACCTTGCATCAAGATTCTAGGCTAGTTCTACTTTCATATGACATTTCTGTTGTTATTCTTGTGGGCTGTTGAATCTAAACTGACCCACCAGTGGGTTTCAGAAGCAGTTATTGCACACGGGAGGAGAGATTGCACATCCTTCTTCAGCAGAGCAGCTAGTGAATTCTAAACATGTGCCTTCAGGATTGCAGGGCACTTTCTTAACACCAGGCCACCAGAGCTCCCTATGACATTAGTATGGATTGAAAATAATTTTGATAAGTACTACTCTTATGTAAGAGCACAAAAAAAGAGAATTAACCTTGACAAATCATAACAATAATTATAATATGCTTATTTGATAATTAAATGTGTATATGTTTTAGAAATATACACTGCAACTCACAATATCTGATCTTTCCTTTTGTAAATATAAATGCAAATTCAAGAAGAATATATATCTGCTTTTATATGAGTAGTAACATTATTTACTAATGCTTATGTAGGTGTATTTATATAATAAATACATAAGTAATGTAATGGGAAGATAGCAGAAATGCAAATATTAAATAAAGTAGATTTTTAGAAACCTGTAACAGACATGTTGATCACAGTCGATTTTTGTAAAGATGGAAATGAGAGGAAATCACATTTCACTGTTATGTTAAACTTTGCAGAAATAACTGCTTATAGCAAACTTTCATTCATTTGAACACCTTATATTATTTATTGGATTTAAAGATCTTTCACTATGAAAGTGAGGAATATCATCTCCGACATGAATTGACACAATGACTAACAGTGGGGATAGAGCATATTAGAGATGATGAGGATGGTGCAGGATAAAGGAAAGGCTCATGTCTGTTGTTTCTTGCTCGCTTTGAGTTATAATCAACTTGATGGCAATCTAACAGCAGCATCACCTAACCATAACAAAACTGCACAGTTATCATTTCTTGACAAAATTACACCCATATCCATAAGCTTATAAAGTGGGAACTATTCCTTTTAAAAAAAATAAAACTCAACCTCATTGCCAGTTCAGTTGGAAAAGACTACTAGCTGACCCTCAGTGGGTTTTGGCAGCTTGTAATTTCCCTTGGAATTTTCTCCCTTGGAGCTGCTGGTTATTTCATCTGCCAGAGAAGGACCACCTTTGAGTAAGCAATAAGACTTCCTACCCGCCAAGCCTTCATTCCTCACCTCTTAAAGGCTTGGTTTGGCTATAGTATGTATAGCATGTTGAGCACATTACTTACTCAGATGGTATGTGCATATACCTGAATCTCAGCTTTGGCATCATGTGATAGAAGGTCTAAAAGTAAATTTTTTTTTCTCATTTATATGAGTCTGCAATTTTTCTCATTTATATGAGTCTGAATGAAGAATCACGGGCATAAATAGGAGAACGAAAGTGTTGGGATAAATAAGCTCTTCAAACAGGAGTCCATATTAGTACACTCACTAAGCTGATTTTAGTTTGAGTGCAACAAAGAAAAACCATATGAAAAATCATGCCTTATAAATATAGGTTTTATTTTCTTTTTCTAGTCACCAATGTGTCTGCATGTGTGCAATATATTTCTTAACTGAATCATCATTTTCCTCACATACCTCCCTTGGAACCTGTAAGCATTTTCTTTTCTAAATTTTGACAGAGAAATTTGGAACTTTCTACCAATTAGAAAATAAAAATAACTTCCCCTACTTCTTGCTATTATGTAGAGAAATCTCTCTTGTGCCATTTTCCTATTTCCTCAAGTTATATATGAACCTAATATATGCTCATTAATTTGGACATACTCAATATTTATTTTATTTACAATTTTTACTCCCTGGTATTCACAGGAGATGCACATCTCAATTTTATGAGTGTCTAGGGGGGAAGTAGTTATGCAGTCATGCTTCAGCCTGCTTATGTGTCACACATTCATAACGATGAACACTCAATCTACAACCCACGGCAACACATCATAGTCACAATTCTAATCACACAGTGTCCTATTGCAGTATTTCACGGCATACCTTTGAGACAGGCAATTCCTGATTAGCCCCTGTATTTTCCTATTTCTAATGTCTGGCCCATTTGGTTGCTGTGCTAGTATAAATGGATAAATGGAGATGGCGAGTGTGCCTTTGGTCTCCTGTAGCTGCAGAAGGCTCAGAGCAGACATAAAACAGGCCTACAGCCCTACAACATCTGAACAGTGTTTCCTGTCTGTAGTTCTCATTTTTACACTTGGCATGAGCTACAGTGACCTCTACCCTATTCTTGAAAGAGATCTCTTTTATGGAGGTTAAGAGTGACTTGGCCCTCAAGCTAACAAAGTCCTAGGCTCCCAATGAACTCCAACTATGCCATATGTGTGTAGTGCTGTGAATGCTGATTTAGTGGTATGGGCAACAGTCCACCAGAATTGAGTGCACTGAGATCACCACAGTTATGTGACTTGAAGAAATTTGTGCACCCCACTGATCATTACCAGAGTTATGAAAGCTTGGCTTTGGGCTATAGTTATCTGCCTACTCGGCAGAATTTGACCACATGAATTAATGATAGCACAGAGAACACATTCTACAGCTACTTGCATCGGCTAATATTAAAGCCCAAAATGGTACTTGTCTTGTAAATAGTATCTCAACCATTTCCTCTTATAAAGAGCCATAAACATTAACTATATCCTCTTCAGCAGAGTTTTGACTCCATGTCCACCATAATGCCTGAGGGATTTTTTCACTTAAAAATTTAATAAATTAAAATGTCAGATATTGCAATTTACCACCTGGAAATTTCACCTATAATGGATGATGATAGGACAACCACTTATATTTTTAAATAATATGATTATTTTAGTATTCCTAAAAAATTATTTAATAAAACCCTAGAAAACAAATGTAATGTTCATCAAGTGGAGAATTCTCATTTTTGCAAAGATGAAGTAATGTTTTACTAGATAAATGGTTTTCCAAGTTAGGGAATTTATCGTAAATACTCTTGGTTATATTTTCAGTCCAGGCAATAAAATTTATATCATTATTTATTTAAAATTAAAATTTTAGTGTTTTTTTTAATGTTCAACGAACCACTTTAATCATGCCATTTTTGCAAAAAGAGACCTCATTACTTACTATCAACTATCAGTGTAAACCTACTGAATATCACAAGAAGGTGCTAGTTTTGTATACTTTATTGTTTTTATCTTATAAGTAAAATAATTGAAATAATAACAACCATAATTCTTTTGTCCATTAATAAATCATGACTCAATGAAATTTGCCTTTTATAAGTAACTGAGTACAGTTCAACACTGTGCTATTCCTTTTCCCTCTTTCATTGACTCTTGGCTAAATTATTTAATTAATATCTTCAACCAGTCCCAAGTACTTGGAGAGTTACATTTGTGAATATAGCTATTTTCTTATTGTTGCCTCAAAAATTAAATCCCAACTTTGAGATTTTGTTTAAGTAATCAAATAAAAATCACACACAATAATTAGGTAAGAAGCTCTGGTGGCCTAGTGGAAATAATCTACTCTGCAATCTGCAATCCCAAAGGTATATGATGCGATATCACCAGCTGTTCCATGGGAGATGGATGGGCAGTCTCCTCCTGTGTGATTAACTACCTCTGAAAACCCACCTGGAGGGTCATCTATAGGTCGATCTGACTCAATGGTACACAACAACAAACAACAGTAACAACAATTAGGCAATTCCTGAATATAGATTATGAAAACTATTATAGTGAGGTTAGCAATTAGTTTTGTTTAAGTGTAAATTTATGATAAAAAATGAATATAAAACCCCAAAAACTGTTGATATCAAACATGTATTACTGTGGTGTCCAAGTTCACTTTTCAGCTAGACAGTGAGAAATTAAAGATAGGATTTATTTTCTGATTTTAAGTATCTATCTAATAAATTATCTGGTCCAAATATGATACACAATAAGCATTTGTGTAGTTGAGTTGAATTACAATATTAGGTTCTATTAACCTCTAAAATGAATAAACTGTTTTCCTTTCTGGATAAGTATTATTATGAATAATTTTAGCCTTTTTTAACATTCATATTTTATAATAATGGCTCTTTTTCTCTTAAAACTCTTTATTTAACTGGTTTTGACAGATCTGAATCTGAGTTCTTCTTTAATTGACCTGAATAAATTGTTAATCACAGTTAAATTGCATTCTGAAACTATACAAAAAGTAAAAACTTATGAAAATGCATATCTGAGTTAATAAATCATTACTTCTTTTTCCTAAATAAAATATGATAAGTACATAGGAATAACATGTGTGTGAGTATACATTTTATGTATGTGTATGAATTATGATCTATGACGTTCAAAGACTTAGAGATGATTTAATCAATATTTACATTTGTCATATCTTTACTCAGTAAAATAGGTGACTTTATGGTGTAATACAAGAGAAAACATATCTTCTGTGCTCTTGATATGCTTATAATTAAACTCTAGTTAATTTCAAATGTAAATGTCTAGGAACCATAAGCCATGCTATAAAAATCTTACAAAAATTGTATAAATACACAGAAGCAATTAAAACCATTCTGGTAATGTAAAATCCAAACTGAATGGCTTTACATTACTAGAAAATAAACTAACTCTCTCTTCAGCTATCAAGTTCCAACATGTGAAGTTTCAACATATAGATTCTGCAGACACTTTGTTACCTGCAGAAAATCCAGAGAGAATGATGAAAAACAGTTTTGTCAATATGTTCAATAAACTATTTGCTCTCCTAATTGAGGGGAAGGCAAAAATAACTTAGAGCATTTCATTTAATTGACACCAAGCCTGGATGCATAGCCTACTAACCATTTTTTTAATACTGCTTTCTTTCCTAACAGGATCTGTTCCAAGGCTGCAGAAAATAGAATTCCATCCTGATCTCTAAACACAACTAAAAGACATGACAAAACACATGTCCTTTTCTGAATTCATGTAGAGAACAGTGATGAATAAATGCATAATATTTCAATCACAAGTTTTAAGCATTGATATGCCTTTCTAAAAGTTGTATTTTCACATTTTCTTCATGACTATATCTTGTCAGGGGTCTAGAGGAAAGGAAGAGCTTCTGATGACACTCTGTTCCTTTAAGATTATGACTGATTAATGATCAGGCTTTTACATCTAACATAAATATAGGAAAAATGATGTGTGTTATTAAACATCCTTGGATAAGGTACCTCTGAGTTATTCACGGCCATGAGGCATGAAGGGTGTAGTCATTTGCATTTTTGTTGTTGTTGTTCACAGATATAAGACAGGATGAGATATTGAGGGCATTCCTTACAGTCGTTGACAAATCCTAAAAGTTTCTTTTATCATGGTTCCATTTAACTAAAGAAAGATTAAGAGTGTTTGTGTATGGGTCACCGAGTCAATATACTAGGAGCCATCACAGTAGGGACCATGTTGCAGCTGAACATCTTGCTCACTGATACACCAGAGGTTGGAAAAACCACACTAGGCAAAGAGCTTTCCTCATGATCAAGACTGAAATACATTAATATGGGTGATTTAGTTAAAGAAGTCTGATCACCAGATATGATGAATTTTGGGAAGATAATTTCTCCCAAAAGCATGCCGAAAGACACACAGATGATGGCACAAATCCTGAAGGATATGGGAATTACAGAATATGAACCAAGATTTATAAGTCAGATGTTGGAGTTCTTCTTCCAATACATAACTACAATTCTAGACAATGCAAAATTTCATTCAAGCCACGCTAAGAAAGCAACTGTTGATGGAAATGATGTGCTGACTAGACATTCACTTCTTCTCCAAGAGATTTTTTATTATATATTGCATGGCAAAGAAATCACACTCCTTTGCCTTTGATCAAGCCATATTCTAGTCCTAGATTGCCACCTGATAGGTACTGCTTAACTGTTCCAAATTATAGACTTGAGTCCATACAGAAAAAGACATCTGCTGCTGCAGAACAACAGTTCCAAAACTAAGCATTGGTTCCATTATTAGCAGGCCTAGTACTCCCACACTATATACGCCAACACCACAAACTGTGCCTGTTTCCTCTAAAGCTGGGACTCTAATGTCCCTCACAGGGCAACGATTTAGAGCCCAGTTGCCCAGTTCACAGTGTCCAGCTGTAAAAGCATCAGTTCCAGCAATATTAGCAGTTCAAAATGTTCTGATTAATCGTCATTAAGTAAGTCCAAAAATATCCTCATTACCCCTAATATGGTATCATCATAATACTGTGTGAACCATCTAATGCATTGAAAATAAAATGTGAAGATGATGGTGATGATGATGACTGTGATATCTGTAATCTAGTCTTGATACATGTCATTTATATGCTTGGTCTTATATCTATTGTACTGAAATTAAACATGCCCGCTGGATATTTTCAAGTTGTGTTTTAGAAAACTATTAGCATTTAATCAGTGAATACAATTCTACTTTTCAACTGAAAAAGAAGTGTTTATAACATTTACATTTAGCAAACTTACCATAATTGTCAACTTTTTATATCATTATCTTTACACCAAATTAATGAAGTCATTTCTAGACAGAGATTTTTGTGGAGTTTACCTAACAAAACCTGTTTGCTTTCCTTTTTGTTTTATACTTATAATATGACCTTTGCAAATATATATATATATGTGTGTGTGTGTGTGTGTGTGTGTGTGTGTGTGTGTGTTTCACTTATCAATTATCTCATTTTCTGACATTTTGTATCTACTTATAAGAGTAAAAAATCTACTTTCAGATTATTTTGCCATTGATAACATACATCTAATAATAACTCAAGTTGAGTTGCAAGGTCACAGTCACAGTGACTGTGCTGGTTAAGTCCAGCTTCTCTGAACTGTGATCCTCAGTGGCTTTACAGTGCTATAATGATCCAACTTGTTAGTTACATATGGATTTGATTTCATAGTTATATAATGATGTAGTGTTCCTCAATACAATGATTTGCAGTGATCATCTTCCATTTTTACATATCACCAATTGTATAACAACTTCTGTTTTGGAACCAACAGTACAATGGGATTAAGCATGATGAAGGTTGTGAGGATAGCACAGAACAGGACAAGGTACTGTTTGTGGGATCACCTTAATTTGCAGTAAACTCACTGGCAACTAACAACAATAACATGTTGTGGACTTGATTTTTCAATATGACTTTCTTAGTCTTCTGAATCCAATCTGACCACACGGATGAGACTACACGAATAGATGTTAGCCTATCCACAAGAGCGATAACTATCTTCTCATTTCACAAGGGGACTGACCAGTCTCAACAACTTACAAGGGGATTGTCTAGTCTATCCAGTAAATGAAACACTTCTACCCACAGAATTGGACCTTTCCCACCTGGAAAAGGAGCAGAAGTAAGAAAATGTAGGATGCCTTTGTAGACCAGACATTCTTACTCTAGCTACACCTATGTCAACAACAGCCATAGCTGAGCTAGAGATTTAATGTGAGATATTGATGTGAGATCTTGGGACTGCTGCATCATTGGAACTGGAGCTAAGAGACTTTGCCTAAATTTACTGGATAACTAGGGGTTGAGGGCCAATATCAGCAGGACTGACATTTTTTTTCTTGACCCTAAAAACATGAGGCTCAAGGCTGAGGTGACTGCAAGTACATTTCAGGAGTTGTTCTGACTGTATTTTAATACTAACCTGAATTAAAATCTTTTTCACCATCTTATAGTTCTCTGTGGTCTATCACATCAGATTGAGATGTGTTTAAAGAGGTACAGGAATAAGGGGACATGTCTGACTTCATAGGAACTAATTTTGTGCTGTTGATACTACTGACAAGAACAAGTTCCCCTTTAGGAAATTGTTATAGGTCAGTTATGACATTCCCACGTGCCCCATGTTCTTTTTACACACATCAAGTGAGAAGTGAATGCATTTCCATTTCTCCATTTTAGTGCTTGCTTACTTATTGAATTAATTCTGTAAATAGTGAAAACATACATTTTTGGGATGTTCCGTCTAAATGTAAGCAAGCATCTAGGGTGGATTTAGTCTCATTAAACTTGATTCAAAGTTTTAAAATAATAATAATAATCATCTTTTGCATTTTGTTACGTTTATAAGGTATAATTGAAGTCAAACATCAAAATGCCATAAGAAACGTGTTCCAAAGTATTAGGCTAGTGCTTCAAAGTATATTTAAAAGTTACAATATATAGCTTTTCCCCAGTTTCTAACATCATAATACCTTATGGATCTCTCTTCTTTAAAAACTGTTTAAAGTGATTACAGAGATAGAGGAGAAAGAAAAGACCAATACGAATGTCAGAGGAGACTCAGAAATTGCACTAGAGATTCAAGAAGCAAAAATAAAGAGAAAGGATGAGAAAGTAAAAGAGATGAGATGATTTCAAAAGGCAGCTCAAGAAGACAATGCAGACAATTATAATGGAATGTACAAAGAGCTGGAGTTGGATAATATAAAGGGAAATTGTTCAGCATTTCTCCCATTGAAAGAATTGAGAGAAAAAAAAATCAAGCCTTAAATGTCAATAATGAGAGAATCTATGGCCAAAAGCTTGAACTAGGAAGCACCAAAAGATGGAGGTAATACACACTGTATAAAAAAAAAAATTTTAACAAGTCCTTGATAATGAAATACTTAAGAAGTAGTATATAATTAAGAGCCAATGGTGATGAGGAAAGAAGTTCAAGCTACATTGAAAACTATGGCAAACTTTGGTCGTGGGGATCGATGTCATACTAATAGGCATGTTTCAACTAGCAGATACAAACCAGGATGTGCTCACCAGTATGTCCAAGATATTTGGGAGACAGATCCATATTTATTTCCATAGAAGGGAGAGCCAACATAATGTAGAAAATTAATGAACAATAT